>NC_091751.1:70402664-70412664 GCF_043380555.1 Nothobranchius furzeri | reverse complement strand
AGCTTTGGATAGTGACCCAAAGAACGAGATCATGGATACAAGCAGCTGAAAAAAGAGTTTTCTCTGCAGGGTATCTGGGCTCTCCCCTAGTGATGGCGTCAGACGCTCAGTTGTCCTGGAGGGGCTCAGAGTAGGCTCGCTGCTCTTCAACATCGAGAAGAGCCAGTTGAGATAGCTCAGGCATCTAGTTAGGATGCCTCCTGGACCGCTGGATGTTGTTAACTCGTTCACAGCCAAAGACAACTAAGTTCGTCATTGGCATGTTTTTACTGTGTGGGCGTCGGACGAGCCCCCGCACCGTGAGAACAAACATCTCGGCTCAAAAGTTGATCTTCTTCCGCGTACGTCACACGTCACATGATCAGGAAGCAGAACATCCATGTGTTAGGAGATCGTTTTGGGCCGCTGCTGTAAAAAAAAAATGAGGCGTGAACCGGAAAAGCTTCTGCCGATCACTATTCAACAACGGATTATGAAAGAACGGATAACACTCGAAACACGCGGATTCTTCCTGATGTAAGAGGTGAGTCTCCGCTTTGTTTTGGTTGTTTTGGCGTCGACATCATCCTAGCGCGCAACGTTCTGTGACTCTTAAAAAACAGTAAAAACGGTGAGAAACGCTGGCAGCGAATGAAAGAAGCACGAAAAAACGTTTTACGGTTATTTGTTTTCGTAATTCGCTACAACAGCTTTAATGTAGGAAAATCGTCATGCAGCTCAATCAAAAAACCTTCCTTCCAGCTGCTCTGGTTTCCCAGCTGATTACATGACGCTGTACCAGCTGGAAGCTGAAACACAGGAAACAAAGAAAATCACAGATCAGCATATTCAGATATTTTTTGATGCTTTATATCTGAACCAAAATACATTTGAAGTAAATTAATGCCTTAACAGACTCTTACAATATATCTTAATTTTATTTTAAAAGGTATTAAATAAAATTTTGAGAGTCCTTCATACCTAATTCATATTTAGAAGAAGAAGAAGAAAATATAATTTCTGTAGCGCCTCTCAAGATAAAAATCACGAGGCGCTTGTTTGTTTTTGTGAAGCGCTCTAGACAATTATCTGTTATTGTTGCAGAAAGCCCCCGTTTCAACACCCTGGTGCTGTCTGGTTAATAGGAGGGAGTGATTACTGACATAAATGGACTTTTAGACTAACTGATGCTGGTTAGAGTTTGAGTTGATGCGAGGGGTTTCTAACTCACAGCTGTTGTTCGTTGTCAGGGGTGCTCGATGTCGGCGTCCAGCTCAGGATCCTGCTCCTCCCAGGACACGGACATCTCTCTACCAGGAGTTCTCACAATCAGCAATGCTCCCCCCTCTAAGCGTAAGCAGCGTCATCCATCAGAGCTCTGGGTCTGTGGTGACCAGAACTGTTTTAGGTCAACAGCCCCATGAGAGTTTCTTATGAACGTGCCATGGAAACCAACTTTGGAACGATTCAAGGAAGCGTTTTAACTAGATGAAGCTTTAGTTTACCGCACCGCAGCGCTGTGCACCACAAAACTTTACAAAGACCAATAAAACACCTGAAAGAGCATTAAGATAGAATCTCCATTTTGTTTGGTTTTTATCTGAAAGCCAGCTCATAGTAGCGGGTCTTTGCTAAACTTTCCTCTTGAGTGTGTCTAACTTCTTCCTCTACTTCTGTTGATGTAGAGAACCTTCCCTCGTCATTCATCGCTCCTAGCCTGGAGAGTCCGGAGTCGCTGAAGGACCCCTGTCAGGGCAACGGTGTGAACGGCTTCCAGAGCGCCAAGCCACTGAATGATCTAAACATACCGGTCAAACCCGTGCCGCCTGTCTCGGCGTTAGATGCTCAGATGGATAACCTCACGCTCTTAGGTACGTGTGTGTCCCTGTTTCACATCCGGTTGAGAGAGGAAGTTCTGAGGTTTTGTCTTTTTTGTTCGCCACCTGGGAAATGTTTGTGTGAAAGACGAAGGCTGTGTGGTTATTGAAGGGGAGAAATGAGCACCGACGACACACACCAACTTTAAATCACACGTGACACCAACTTATAAAAGGAACTGGACACAAGGGTCAATGCAGACGTGAGAGCCTGGAGGAACTGATGCACCCCCTAGTGGCTAGAGCCCACTTAGGTCTCACTCCAGTGAATGAGAAGACATCCACATTTGCAGGTGTTGATTCACATAAGGTCGTCGCGGTGTGAAAATGTAACCTCACGGTTATTGTGACCAAAATTATCATGGTTTTCGGTATTATCGAAGTATTTTTTTAAACGTGCTACATTTTCAGACGATTAAATAAACCCTGTATGTCAGGAAATATTGTCCTCAGTTTGTGTCTAAATTTTTCCTAAACTTTAGACACAAACACTATTTTGTAATTATGTTGTTTATTTGTTTACATTTTTTCCCTTTAGTCTTTAAAATACAATATTTGCCCATAACTTCTTATTTTTTGTCTGTTTGATGTCATCATTTAAAAATATTAGACCAGATGATACTCAGTACTCAAGTAGCCTTCTAATCAGATACTTTTTTACCCTTACTTGAGTAATAAGCCCTATATCAGGAAAATATCGTCCTCGGTTTGTGTCCTTCCAGTGAGCTTTGCAGATGTGGGAAAATGTCATCAGGCAGTAATTGTTGTTAAATTCATAATTATTCTCGGAGAGAGACCAACTCTTATCTGCCCCTGGGAGCCCCGTAATGCATAGCGTCATTTCAACATGGCGGTGTCCGCGACACGGTTTATATGCAGGTAGCGGCGCTGCGGCTGCTTTATATAGCGACTCGTTGCATTCTCCCTCAACCCAAATCCTCGGATCACGCATTTTAGCTAAAATGCTAACGTTAGCTTGCCTTGCGTTGACTGTAGAGTTGTGGGTGATGGTCACGCAGATGTGTCATGAGATTTGAAGCGTTGCTGCCTTTCACAGACACTTTTTCTGCACGTGCTGCAAACAGGATAGCCGTCTTCTATCAGCTGTCCCTTGGCATTCTTCAAATATCCAAAAGATGCCCGTACTTCCCACTTTGTCTTGTTTGAGGGATAATAAATGTCCTGAGCGCTACGTCTCCTCCTTTAGCCATTATTTCAGCTTTAGCTTCAAGAAAGTTTTGGTTGTAAACAACAAAGTGCGCATGTGCTGCCGGCAACTTCAGCAGATGATACGGTGGCTGGTAAGGGTCACCGCGCCTACACCGCAGCCACGCTAATCCACCGAGATAATATATGTTTTTTTTTAAAAACAAGATGGTTATTATTGTTGTCATCAACTTTATTACTGGGGTTTACCGCTACACCGGTTACCGTGACAACCCTAGATTCACATCGTTCTTACTTTGCTGTTGCATGTTCACATAGCCTGTCTTCACCTGCTAAAGCACACCTGTCCGTCCCACTGGACACAAACTTCCTGTCTGCTGGCACGTAACTAAATTCAGGACACGACTCAGGAGTGTTGTATGTAGTCACGCGTGTTTGATTTTAAACAACGTTTTACCGTGGAAAAGGAAACTTGGAAGGTCCCACAGTTTTAAGGAGGAGCTGTGAGGCGCGGCCTCTAAGATCACAGACGACACCGGGGCCCTTTGGTCTTGTGTGTGGGTAAGCCGTTAGGGTTGTGAGATTAGACAGGATTAAACATCAACATTGTAGTCAATGTCAGATAGAGAGGAAATCCTTTCAGCCCAGTTCCTTTTTTAAAATCTTTGCTGATGTTCTGTTGCAGCGGATCAGTCCCCGCCCCTGATACACCACCCCCCATCACAAGGCCCCGTCGCCCGCTGGATCTCCACCCGGCGTGAGGAGATTGTCTCCCAGATGACGGACGCGTGTCTGAACCAGAGTTTGGACGCGCTGCTCGCCCGCTCTATGCTGATGCGAGAGGACTACGAGCTGGTGGTGAACCAGCCCACGCGCACTGCCAGGGTTCGCCAGCTACTGGACCACTGTCACAAACACGACGAGGACTTCTGCCGGATTGTTGTTCGCAAGCTGCTGGACAACAAGCAGGGGGGCCTGCACCCGTACCCGCCTGAGATCGGCTCCCCAACTGCAGCTGCCGTCCCCAGTGTGCCGTCTCTGTCCATGTCCTGCAACATCCCCATGAACATGTAGCAGCAGCAGATGGCACCACATCTGACACCCCCACCCCGGACCAGAGGTTGTGCTCTGACTGAGTCAGCGGTTTGATTTCATGTGATTTATTTATGTTGCTTTTAGTCAGAATGCTCTGTACAAGCATGCGTTTGTGTGAAATGTAGGTGGACTAAGGCGAGCTCCCAGCATTCCTAACGCCGAGCCTTTGACTCGTATTTGGATGCTTCCAGAGTCACGTTTCCTGCAGGAACTGAGTAAAGTAGAGCTGAAACACCTGTACGAAGCAACCTAACATGACCATTTGTGATGAAGTCATTCTTTTATGTGGGTGTTCACTCCCCTTAGAAGTGTGTGTGTGTGTGTGTGTGGGGGGGGGGGGGGGGGGGCACCTCAGCAGTTCTGTCCAAACAGCGTCTTAAATACAAGAAGAGAAAGGAAATCTGGATCAAATGTGAATGCAGTGATAAAAACGTTCACTTGACTAGTTTGCAGTGACATCACCAGGCCCAGGTGACCCAGCGTGTCATACACCTCTATCAGATGTCGTAGGTGTGTAGTTGCTGTGTCGTATCTCTAATTCCATGCTGCAGTTCTTTTTTAAAACCTGTTTTCCCGCTACGTTTCGTTTGCGGCTGCAGGTGCAGTGCGCCTTTTGTATGTGTTAAACACCAAAAAGACACCCGTAACTGAAGCTGCGCCCTATAACACGGTGCGCCATGTGGTCGTGAAAATACGGTAGACAGAATATGCAGATTTCAGAACTGAGACAACCAGCTTCAGGGACCGGAGAAATGCCTGACGTAGTTTTACCGTCGGACGTTTTCAGACTTTTCAAAGAAAAACTGCATTTACTGCTGATGCATGAATGCAGCCTAAAATGATTTTGGGGGTATTTCTCATGAGGACATGACAAGATCACATGATAAAGCTCCAAAAAGTGGATTTTCTGTTACATGGCCCTTGTAAGTCACTGACTAGTTGCAGCTTGGTGAGTGATTGGCGTTCGTCTGCCTGCTCAAAACAGAAAGTCATCTTTCCTCCTTTTGTCCTCCCGTAGCAGCAACCGTTGTTAATAGAATACATGCAGGTTTGTGACGGGTTGGTACCTGCGGGGTATTTCTCTAAGCAACCTTGCCAAAGCGTGCCTGTTCACTCAGGGATTCAGCGGTAACACCAGTGATGCGCAGGTGGTGTCAATCCTCTCCAAGCAAAGTGAGGACCAGCAGGCGAGCCTGGCGCACCACAGGCAGCCCTGTTAGTCAGTGCCAGATAATCAATCAATCAATCAAAGCTTTATTTACAAAACGCCTTCCGCAACCCTGTCAGGAAGCCCAAGGCGCTGAACATGGTACAATAGAAGTACAAATATAGTGAATAAATCAAAAATAAAAGCAATTCAAAATACAAATTACAAAAAAGGTGAAACATTCTAGTACAGGACAGATGGGTAAAACAAGGGATAGAGTGAACCAATGAAAACTGTGAAAGAAATTAAACGTAAAAGAGGGCCGAATCAAACGTTCAGGAAACGCCAAGCAGAGGAGGTGTGTTTTTAGGTGACTCTTAAAGACTGGCAGAGAAGGGGACAGCCTAACTGAGGGTGGCAACTGGTTCCAGAGAGACGGTGCTAGGACTGAGAAAGCCCGGTCCCCACGGGTACGACACCTAGAACGAGGGACACCGAGCAGGCCTGGTCAGAGGAGCGCAGAGCGCGTGATGGGGAGTGTCTGTTCAGGAGAGTGGCTAGATAGGGGGGAGCACCACCCTGGAAGAAATTGTAAACAAAGACGAGGATTTTGAATTGAGCACGATAGCAAACCGGAAGCCAGTGCAGGGAGGCCAGAACCGGACTGATGTGGTCCCGTTTCCTGGTCCCAGTCAGGAACCTGGCTGTGCTGTTCTACACAACCTGTAGGCGACGCAGTGTTGACTGACACAACCCTGCATAGAGAGAGTTGCAGTAATCAAGCCTAGAAATTACAAAGGCATGCAGTACCCGCTCCAGGTGGGCTCTTGACAGCATAGGCTTGATTTTTGCAAGGCGTCTCAGATGAAAGAAACTGGACCGGATCACAGAGTTGATGTGAGCATCAAATTTAAGTCCAGCATCAATTTTCACTCCCAAACTGGTAACAACTGGTTTTGAGTAGGGAGAAAGAGGCCCAAGATCAACATAACGACCCACATTCCTGCTGTCTTTCCCTCATTCAGATGCAGATAGTTGGCCATTAGCCAAGACTTCACCTCGTTAATACAGGACACAAAGGACTGGATAGAGTGACCTTTCTCCTGACACAATGGAGAGTAAATCTGGCAATCGTCAGCATACAGATGGAATGATAGGCCATGTTTACGAAAGATTGACCCCAGAGGAAGCAGATAAATGGCAAACAAAAGTGGACCAAGGATCGATCCCTGCGGGACCCCCCAGCGGAGTCCCTCCCAAGAAGAAAAAACATCACCCAGTTTAACACAGAATGTCCTGTTGTGGAGATACGATCTAAACCAGTCCAGAGCTGACCCTTTGATCCCAACCCATCGTTCCAAGCGATCGAGTAGAATCGCGTGGTCAACTGTGTCGAAGGCTGCTGTCAGGTCTAATAACAGAAGCAGCACAGATGTTCCCTGATCTAGTGATGGATACATATATCATTTAAGGCCCTCGGTAGAGCAGACTCTGTGCTATGGCCAGACCTGAACCCTGATTGGAAAACCTCAAACAGATCAGAGTCAGCTAAATGTGAGACCAGCTGCTGATAAACGACTTTCTCAAGCAGTTAAGATGTAAAAGGCAGGGTAGAGATAGGCCTGTAATTTTCTATCACGGAGACATCAGCACCAGGTTTCTTCAGGGTCGGCCGAATAACTGCTGCTTTCAAAGCAGCTGGGACCACACCTGTGCTGAAGCTCCCATTGATAATCTGACCAAGTGATGGGCCAAGGCACGGAAAGGCAGCCTTCCAGAGACGAGGCGGCAGAACGTCAAGTGGAGAGCCAGACGGCTTCTGCCTCGCAACTAGCTTACTCAGCTCAGAATATGAAACGGTATTGAGGGAGCTCAGGGTGGGTGGTGATGGAGGAACTGGAACTGGGTCAACAGAGTTGGCGGGAATAGCTGCTCTAATGCCCGACACTTTATCAACAAAGAATCTGTGAAAATCTTCAGTTTCCAGCAGCTGTAGGAGGCATGACGCTAGGCTCCTGATACACCAGAACTGAGTTTAGTGTTTTGTAGAGAATCCTGGGATTCTTGGAGTGTGTTTCGATGATGTCTGCAAAATAGGCCGTTCTGGCAGCCCTCACTGCATCCTGATAAGCAACCAGAGATGCTCTGAACAACTCACGTGAGACCTGTAGGCCATCCTTTTTCCACTTTCTCTCAGAGGATCTACACGCCCGCCTACAAGCCCGTGTGACATCAGAGAGCCAAGGCTCTCAAGATAAGTGAGAATGGAAGGAAAGGACAGCCTCGTTCTTCTCCCAGGTGGAGGAAGAATAACAGTTCATGCCTACGAGGACTACAAAGATAACAGAAATAAAATGGGGACGACGGGCTGCTTGATTAAAGATGTGTAGCTGGAGCTATTTAGTTGGAGCGCTCAGCACTTTACAAGTTTCCATGGCAACGCCAGAAGTCCGCTTTAGCTCCGTTTCTCCACTTAATTGATTCAGTTTTCGTCATTTTTGTGTCAATTTCATATTCTGTTTCAGAGTCTGGATGTTTAGAGTCTCGATGACTGTTTATGCTGAGCGGCTGTGACTTAAGAACATATGTTCGTGCTGGTCACGTGACCCCAAAGTTAACGCTGTAAATCGTTCGTCATAAATACACATTTAGCACCCATATGACACACCCAAAAAACTCATGTATGCCATTTGAAACAAGTACTATGTTTACCACGTGTGACCAGAGTACAAGCTGCTAAAATGTATTGTCACATGAATAAAGTACTTCCTTGTGCGTGTGATATGTTAGCAGCTGGAAGGTAGTTTCAGGCTGTTGTAACATAAAGAGGACCGCATGTTAATGATATGGGTCCATCCCAGACTAACGCTGATACATGATTATACTTATTAATAATGCCGACATCAGGCGCAACATCAGTGGAATCAAACGCTCCTGGCTGCAAATGAAGATTAAATACAAACAATGTTGAGATGTAAATAGAACTTATTTTTAAAAGTTTAAACTCCACATTTGTTAATAATGTAGCCATCAAGAACAAAGCTGCGGCTGCTGCTACCGCTGTGGGCCAGCGGTAGCAGCAGCTGCTGACTAGAAAAATGGGTGCACCGTGTCTTGTCCAATCATATTCAGCAAGCAAGCCTAGCTGCTAGCCTGCCATGAGGCGGGTTTGCGCTCTATTATGTGTTACCGTGGCAAATGGGAGGGGCGTCAGGCTAGCCGCGTTTGGGGAAGTGAAACTGGGAATGGCCGTGTTCGAGATGAGCCAGTTCTGCGCAGATTGGATCACCGGTGATCGGCGAGCAGTGCATGCCGGTTAGATTTGTGTCCGACTTGACGCCGACTTGCTCTGACGTCATGCATACGTTGGCAACGATAACCTCGTGAGATCAAGGCGGCTGCAGATTTTGGAGCAAGGCGCTGCTGTTGCTCTCCCTCGGCTGCAAAACCAAGGGGATGACGGGGAAACACCTGGCTCTCACCTGATCTAAGATCTGATTGGTTCATATTCTGATCCAAACATCCGGTGGTAGAACATGAAATGGTCACATGTATTCTGTAAATCATGTTACGTTGAAGATGACAACTATATAGGCCATAAGGAGAAATGTGTTTTGTTTTCTTTTGTCATGTTTGCTATGAGCACACTGAAGCTACAGCTGATAACCTTTACTTATTATTACAGTCATGTCTCCATATACAACATATGATATCCACAAGCACGTGAGGATGTGTTTCAGCTGCTAACGGGCACCACAGTTACAATGGAAAATTAAACAAGTGTGGATGCTAACGCAACATCTTCATCCATCGTCACCCCCGAGCTACACATGTAGAGAAATCTGTCCGGCTTACGGGCCATTCCCATCTGTACCGGGTCGACCCGGGCCGGGTAGCCCCAGTCGGCCCCAGCCTGGCCCGGTTGATTCCACACATCGTTGCCTTAAGCCCATGTGGGCTGATTCTACCCACCAATCAGAGGCTTGCTCTAATGGAAGGCGTGAATTTGCTGTCAGCAGTGGGTGTGTTGGCCCTGGTCGGCCTGAAGCAGACCCCCTCGAGAAGAGGGCTGAGAATGAGCCTTGGTTGGCCCGGAACAATACCAGACCACCCAGATATGTAAACAACCTACGCTACCCGGCCCGGGCCGACCTGGTACAGATGGGAATGGCCCATGAAATGCCGGCTTTCAGCCACTCCCCCTGCTGCTTCCGTCTGCTCTCGTCTGGTTTCCAGGCGAGGCGCAGCTCAACTCGAACATGGCCATTGTCAGGTGTCGGTACAGGATCGGCTCGGGGTCCTTCGACTGCCGATGACGTAGTAGTTGATTGGCTGAACATGAAGCTTACGGAAGTTATGTCATCACGTCATGATTTTGATTGGTCAGAACAAATTTGCGGTCGTAGTCTTAGCGGTTGTAGTCCTGTAGTCCAAAAATCAACACTTTGTGGAGAAAATATGTTTGAATTTCTAAAGGAAATGTAAAATAAAAGCAAACGATAAACGGTGACCCTCAAAAGCTCTTGACGTTGATGAAATGGGGCAAAATAAAATATAAGAACTTTATTGAAAGACACCAAGCAATATTTAGAGTCAAAGAATGTATTTAGATAACAACTAAGGAAATATACAGACGAACTCCACATTAATACAAACAGATGTGGCTTCACATATAAGAACTGTTCTATTGTGTGTCAGTCCGATGTTGGTTTTATGCAGTTTCACATTCTTAATA
>NC_091751.1:70332664-70387664 GCF_043380555.1 Nothobranchius furzeri | reverse complement strand
CTGCAGAGTTCTGGAGAAGTTGGAGTTTATGAAGGGATTTAGTTGGGAGACCAAACAGAAGGGAGTTAGAATAGTCGACGCGAGAGGTGATGAGACTATGAACGAGGGTTGCAGCAGCATGAGGCGTGAGAAAAGGACGGAGTCTGTTGATATTGCGAAGATGGTAATATGCGACTCGAGTAACACGGTTAATGTGAGATTGGAATGAAAGTGTACCACCTAGTATGACACCAAGACTTTTTACCTGTAAGGATGGGTGAACTGTGGAGTCGTCAATATTGATAGAGAAGTTGGGAGAATTTTTTAAAACAGAAGCGGTGCCGATGAGTAGGAGTTCCGTTTTATTGCTGTTTGGTTTAAGTAGGTTCTGAGAGAGCCAAGATCTAATTTCAGATAGAGAGAGTGGGAGATTGGTGGAAGGGATGCATTTGGATTGGAGGAAATGTACAGCTGGGTGTCATCAGCATAACAGTAAAAATCAACGTTGTATTTGTGGAAAATGTAACCAAGAGGGAGCAAATAGATGATAAATAAAAGAGGGCCTAGAACTGAGCCTTGGGGAACTCCTGCAGTAACCGGGGAAGGACTAGAAGAGTGAGACTGAAGTTGAATGAACTGAGTACGATCAGATATGTATGAGGTGAACCAGGCTAGGGATGTGTGACTAAAGCTGATAGATGCTAATCTTTTGAGAAGTATGCTGTGAGAAATGGTGTCAAATGCAGCACTTAGATCTAGTAGAACCAGAATGGAGAGATGGCCTGAGTCTGCTGCCATTAGTAGATCACTTGTGATTTTTACTAGCGCTGTCTCCGTGCTGTGTTGTGGTCTGAAACCAGATTGGAATTGTTCATATAGATTATGAGAATTGAGATATGAGTGAAGCTGAGAAGCAACAACTTTTTCAAGGATTCTGGAAATTAATGGTAATTTAGATATTGGACGAAGATTATCAAAGTTGGTGGGATCCGCACCGGGCTTTTTGAGAATCGGAGTAATGCAGGCAGTTTTTAATGCTGCAGGAACAACTCCGGTACTGAGGGAAGAGTAAATGATGGTGGATATGAGAGGAACCAGTGATGGAAGACAGGCTTTAAGTAGCACTGTGGGGAGAGGGTCCAGCAGGCAGGTGGATGATTTGGATTCCCTGATTAAATTTGATATCTCAGCTGCAGAGGGGAGACTGAAACTTGAGAATAAATGACTTGGAGTTGTAAGGATGGGTTCGACTTCTGAAACAGGATCTGTAGTAGCATGGAGTTGTTGGTGAATATTTGAGATTTTGGATGTGAAGAAGGACATGAGGGAGTTGCAATAGTCAGAGGAAACCATACTGTTAAACAATAAATCAGGAGGCTTTGTAATTTTGGAGAACAGAGAAAAAAGGGTCTTGGAGTTACCTTCACTGGAGCTGATTAAATTAGAGTAGTAAACCGACTTGGCTGTGTGAATGGAGTCTTTATAATGCAATAAGTGATTCTTATATAGCTCTTTATGGATAGTGAGTCCGGTTTTCTTAGACAAACGTTCCAATCTGCGTCCTTCGGATTTAAGACAGCGAAGGTCGTAGTTAAACCAAGGCGCTGAGCGGTTAAATGAGACAGATCTTTGCTTAATTGGGGCAAAAGTATTGAGAATGTTATTTAGATTAAAATTATAGTTAAAAACAAGATCCTCGGGTGATGAGGTAATGTGAGCAGGCTGTAGATCAGATATTGCAGAGGAGAATGCATCGAGATTTATACTGTTGATTTTTCTAAAAGCAATATTGCGAGGGATATGGGTTTTAGAGGCCTTTATAGTTACATTAAACGTGATTAACTTATGATCTGAAAGAGGAAAAGAACTGGCTATGCATCGGGCCGGGGTAATACCCGAACAGCAGACCAGATCCAGAAGATGGCCTTTGGAGTGAGTGGGGAAGTTGATCTGCTGTTTGAGTCCATAACTATCTAAAAAGGAAGTAAAGTCTCTGGTAAGAAGATTATTTTCATCCATGTGAATGTTAAAGTCACCCGTGATTATCAGATTGGGAGAGAGTATGGAAAGGTGAGTGAGGAGAGCAGTAAAGTCATTTAAGAAGTCCTTATTCGGCTTAGGTGGGCGGTAGACAGTACATATGATGGTAGGAGTGGATCCAGGGAGTTGTAATGCGCTGTATTCAAATGAGTGGAAGGATGGAGCAGAGACTGGAGACTTTCCACTGCTTCTGGTGAATTATCGCGAGACCTCCACCCCTCCCTGACTCCCGCGGTTTACAGATGTAAACAAACTCAGGCGGAGTGGAGATATTGAGTGAAATAAAGTCATTATTAGGGTGTTGCCAAGTTTCATTCAAGCAGAGAAAGTCAAGTTTATGGTCAGAAAGGAGATCGTGGATGAGATGCCCTTTTCCCGTAAGAGAGCGAATGCTCAGTAGGCCGAAGTTGATGGTGGAGTTGCCGTATTTGATCGTATGCTCAGCCGACCTGGCTAGGTCATAATGGCCATTAGGAGTGTAGAACCCTGTTTTCCATTCATCTCCCTCTCATATGTGAACGAGATGATACGCATTGCGTAGATGGAGCTTAGTGAAGACCTGGGCCCGGTAGATGGAGTCAAAAGCAGAGTTGATGAGGGGAACAGTATAGCTGTTTTTTACCGTGATATTGATGAGTTCTCTGTAATCGATGCAGGGTCTCAAGGAACTATCCTTCTTCCCCACAAAAAAGAATCCCACCCTAGCTGGGGACGAGGAGGGCCGGATGATGCCTGACTGTAGGGCTTCATGGATGTATTGTTTCATGGCGGCTTGTTCTGCAAGAGACAAAGAGTACAATCGCCCTCTGGGGGGCGAGGTGCCAGGTAACAAGTTTATAGCACAGTCATATGGTTGATGCAGAGAAAACTTGGAGGCCCGATGTTTATTAAAAGCCTCCTTGAGGTTGTGGTATTCAACTGGGACCTTGGAGAGGTCAGGGTAGGTTTCCTGTGACTGTGGTGAGGGCAGGTGACCTGGGGAGGCATTAGACAAACAGCGTGATAAATATTGTTCAGACCACCCCAATATCTCCCCCTTTTGCCAATCAAGGGGTGGGTTGTGGGTGCAAAGCCACTTGATTCCTAGAATGATGGGGACATCAGGTGAAGGTATGGCTAGGAAACTCAGGGTTTCCACATGGTTACCCCCAAGCCTCATGGTGATGACGTCCGTTTCCTGGGTGACGTGATGGATGGTGTGTCCATCGATGGACTGCACTTCTGGGGTCTGGGCACTAGAATGCAGGGGCAAACCAATTGATTTGGCAAAGGCTATGTCCATGAAATTGGTATTGGCCCCAGAGTCCTTGAACACAGGGCAATGGTGATCCTGGTTGTTGTGAAAAAACATAGAATAAAAAATAAAAATAAATACATTGAACTTATATAGCGCTTGTTTGTTTAGGACACTCAAACACGCTTGCACACACTCTCACATTCACATACTGTCAGTGATGGTAAGCTACTTTGTAGCCACAGCCGCCCTGGGGTGGTCTGACAGAGGCGAGGCTGCCATTTGGCACCATCGGCCCCTCTGACCACCACCAGCACAGGCAAGTTGGGTGAAGTGTCTTGCCCAAGGACACAACAGCAGGATACCCCTGGCGGGAGCTGGGATCAACCCCATGACCCTCCGACCATGAGACAACCCGCTCTACCACCTGAGCTACTGCTGCCCCAATCAATCCATTATCATGGCAGAGATAAAAGGTCATGACGGAGGTTTGGGTGTAATGTAAACATGTTCCAAGTTACAAAACTTGGTACAAGTTACGTTGAATATTGTCCCAGTCCTAGCTCCAGTCTGTGATGTTCGTCAGAGTCGTTACTCTCGGTGTCACAACTGTTGCTCTCAGCAGGTTCCTCAGCAACTGGACAGGTTGGTGCTAAAGCCCAACTAAGATTCTATCACAGACAAGGTGGTGGAGTAGTGTTGTTTCCTACAAGCCAAACCCTTTTAATGCACACAAATTAACAGCTGAAACAATTTATTTAAAGCCTTGATGATGAATTTTGAGAATTATGGGAAAAAAAGTCAGAAAGCTAAGATTGAATCAGACATTATTGAGAGGAAGTCGGTGATCCGTTTTCCTCTTCCATAAATATTTACAAGAGATATTTTGTCTGTTTTGAAAAAGAAAAAAAAAACATTTAATTTTTATTAAGTTTTGAAATTTAGAAAAAAATAAACATTTTTTAGAAAGAGCATTGATATTTTTTCAATGGGATTTAGAAATTTGTGGAAAATTAAGAAAAATTATACAAAAATAGATCTAAAAATATTACTGGTGTTTTCAGTAACTTGGATGCGGAAGTTAGTTCCTATTTCTGGTTTCGGTTAGGAAACGGCAGTTCTAGCCAATTTTTCCACTCTGAGCATCCTTAAACTGTTCTTATAGAGGTTACCAACCTGGGGTCTATGACCAACAAAGTGCTGTCTGTAAGGTTACCAAAGTTGTTTGCAAAATTTACATTTATAAAATCTCAATACCAATATTATAATCAAAGTCCTGTATAAGGGTTATATCTCTGTATGAAGTTTGAAACGATTGATTTTTAATGTGTGTTTGTGGGGGTAGGCGGTGGTGTTGGGGGTCCTTGGACACAAGGAAAAAAGATTGGGATCCACTCACCTAGACTCTTCAATCCTGGTCCAGATAGCTGAATCTATTAAATACTGTTTTGTGAAAACCTTTATTTTATATGTAAACAAAATATTTTCTGTCACAAATATGTGAATGAAATTGTGTTAAAATGTACAAACAGTGAAATTTATCTTGCTGGCCGGGTAGTTCTGTGTGGGTGCTTAGCACCCGTTAACCCCTGAACCTAGGACCGTCCCTGCACTGCGCCATCCGGTCATGACTTAAATCATGTCTCTTTCTTTCACGGTTTGTTAAAAGATCCCTTAATATGAACTTTTTTTACATCTCAGTACTTGAAACGTGAACCGGCGACCGTTTTACATCAAACAGGACATGGTTTTATTCCAAAAGCAGCGATCAGAGCCAATGGTCACATGACGCAAGACAGAAGTGGGCGTGGCTGTGGTTCTGCAGTCACATGCGCAGGAAGCTGCGCTCGTTATTCGCTGACAGCAGCGACACGGTCGCGTGCTGTTGGTCAGCTCCACTGGGTTTATGCGCACGTGATCGGTATGAGATGTATATCGGCGTGTTGTGTTTACATCTGGGCAGAAGCCAGATGTGGAGCTGATCTGTCCGCTCTTCGCTGCTTTCCTTTCTCTTGTCTTTCATCGCGTTTTACGACATTGTTGTTTATTTTTCAGGAACTGCGTTGATGTAGGCGCTGCTGATGTTTCTCTGCTAGCCACCAGAGAACTAAACTTAGCGGGTTCAAACAAGAACGAGGAACCGGAACTCGCAGCTACGTTTGGTTGGGCCGGATTCTCACCGAACAACCGGACTGTTCAGCCGTCACCATGTCGGACACGGATCGTTCGCTACCGGCCGTCAGGAGGCTGAGCTACGCGGTGGGACACTTCCTGAACGACCTGTGTGCCTCCATGTGGTTCACCTACCTGCTGGTGTTCTACCACTCAGTGCTGGGCTTCCACAACACCAACGCAGGTGGGTCTGCGTGTTTCTTCTGAACATCCCTTAGATCCCTCTGGAAACATCTCCCGGCCAACATGTCCACCTGCAGGACACCATCATCTGACCTCACGCTGTCCGCTTATCCTGATCTCATCCTCCAGAAGTGTCTGGTCAGGGAACTGGTCCAGGTCATTCTCTTCTCACACATCAGCATTCATTCATAATGAATTCATTTAACTGAATGCTGATTAGATTTAGATATTGTTTTCCTTTTTTCTTAGGTTAAAAATCAGGTTTCAGTTGAGCTTCATGCAGTCTACAAACAGCTGCAGTCACTGAGAGGTTGAAAACTGAGCGCTAACGGCAGCAAGGGGGAAAGGTGAAGCACAAAGGTTAAAGGTCAACAGTTTCCTGGTAGATGCTTCTGACAGATTTGATTGTCAGTCACACTATGCTAGAAGCTGCTGTGGTTCTGCGTGTAGCCTAAGTGTTTTCTAGAGAATGGGAGACTGATGTTTATCTCCTGTTGGAGAAGATCTGACCACTCTGAGACTCTTGCTTGTCGGCCACAGACCAGTTCTCAGACCAGTTCTGACCAGTTCTCAGACCAGACTGGTATGGAAGATAAAGCGAGGTTAATGGAGCTCTTGGGTAAATAAGCCTTTAATAGCTGCAACACCATTTGTGTCTGTCAGAAAAACTCTGATCCAACCACCTTACTTCATATTTTTCTCCATCCACCAGTCAGTAGCTCCCTACTTAAACATCGTGTGCCATTTAGTAAGTGGTTACTTTTATTAAAGTGTTGATAAAATATAAAGGTTTTAAATAAAACGTAATATTCCATAAAAATATGGAACCTTTAATATTTGATTGATGAGGAAAATAGGTACTTTGGGTATGCCAGGAAAACAACACCTAATAATAATTTGACACAGAGGCAAAAATATAATTTATAAATCTCTCTCTCTCTCTCTCTCTCTCTCTCTCTCTCTCTCTCTCTCTCTCCTCTCTCTCTCTCTATATATATATATGGGCGGCGCAGTGGTTAGAGCTGTTGCCTTGCAGTGAGAAGGTCCTGGGATCACTTCCCGGCCTGGGGTCTTTCTGCATGGATGTAATTTTGGGGGGGACAGGGGGGACACGCCCCCCCACTTTTTCCAAAGTCAAGTTTTGACCCCTGCACTTTTTACCGTTAAAAAACAATATTAATATTAAAGTGACACTGGTTGAGCTCTAAGACCAAGCGGAAAACAACCATTTGTGTTGAAGCCTGTTTCCCATTAGAACATACTGTAAAGACCCCCCCCCCCCCCCCCCCCCCACACACACACACACACACACTTCTAAAGTGAAAATTACATCCATGGTGACAACTAATGGGACTTTAACTTTTAACTTACCTTTAACTTGTTTGACATAAAACCAAAAGTAAGTGGTCTATTAGGTCTTCTAGGATTCTAACCCCCCCCCCCCCCCACACACACACACACACACACACACTTTCCCCAGACATAATCAGTCATTCACCCATGCACACACACCAGCTTTGATGAGCTACGTTGTAGCCACCGCTGCCCTGGGGCACACTGACAGAAGCAAAGCTAACCATACACTTGCACCACCAGTCCCTTCGTCCACCACCAACAGCAGCAAAATCATTTGAAAACGAGTGCGTGTGTTCTAAAGCTCCTCGGGGGTGTCAGAAATCTTGAAGGCACTATTTCAAATACACACCATTTACAATCAAAGAAACATTTCCATTAAGCTCCATGCTACATTCAGCCTACAGAAGCTGCCGTACTGTTGCTGACTTGTGGATGTCTCTGTGTGGTTCAGGTGTTTTGCTGCTGGTTGGACAAGTAGCTGATGCTCTCTGTACACCTCTGATTGGCTACGAGTCGGATCAGACCGCTGGATGTGGAAACTATGGAAAGAGGAAGACCTGGCATTTAATTGGTGAGTCAGACACTAGATGGAAAGTAGGAAGAAACTGCTGGGGAGGTTTGCAGCCGAATCTTAAGTGACTGGAATGAAGATCAGCACATGCAAATCCAAGGCCATGGTTCTTGACAGGAAAAGGGTGGATTGTCAATTCCAGGTCAGGGCAGAGGTCCTACCACAGGTGGGGGGGCTTACATATGTCAGGGTCTTGATCAAAAGAGAAGGAAGGAGGGAGTGGGAAATCCACATATGGATCGGTGCAGTGATGCAGATGCTAACCCGGTCTGTAATTTTGAAGCCATAAATCAAAACCGGTGACCTTCCTCAACTATGGTCACACGCTTCGGCCCAATGATCAAGAACAGGATTGCAAATACAAGCTGCTGAAATGAGATTCCTCTATTGGCGGGCTGGGCTCGGGGTGAGGAGCACAGAGGAGTGGAGGAGATGCGGGTGTACAAGTCAGCTGGAGAGCAAAGTAGCTTCAGACTGCAGGTCTTGGCAGGTTTTTTTTTCCTGATATTTGGACATGTCTCCTCTGATTGGCTAACAGCAACACGACTCTACCACTGACTCCATTTGATCTGCAACATTGATGTTTTATCTCCACAAATAATACAAGTCTGAAGGAGTTCCGCTGTGTGGTGGAGTTGCTAATGCTAATGGTTAGGTTCTACTAGTCTAGACATAGTCTGTGACATAGATCTGTCGGGCTTTTCAAATCCTAGAGTTTAACCTAGGGATGCACCGATGCCACTTTTTCTAAACCGATACTTTGATCTGAGTACTCGCCGATACCGATTACTGATACCGATACTTCTAACACACAAAAAAATGCAATGTTTTGGAATACAGGTTTTATTTTCTTCTCTGCTTTCAACAGGAAAAGACTGTGAGGTAGAAAAAAATATATATTAATGGAAATGACCAAAAACCTAAAATATTAGGTGAACAGAAATGACAAGTTACCACATTGGTATCGGCTCCTGGTATCAGTTAACTTTTACTGATACAGGTGCATCCCTAGTTTAACCCTCTATCTTCTATCTGAAACTAGTTCAAGAGATAGGGTTAGAAGACTATTTTCATGTTCAGTCTGCATGAAAAACTCAGTGACCGATTATAATCAAAAATGTTTTTTCAGTGATCTGCACCTTTAAAATGTGCCTTGAACCCAAAAATTGATTTTTTTTTCTACAAGAGGAGCAAGATCCCTGTCCCTGTCTCCCCGGAAATCGGCAGAAATGGTCAGATTTGAACTTAAGGAGCTGTCGAAAACGAGCCTGAATGTGATTTCAGTGCTTGTTGAACCACCGCCAGTACAGGGCTTTGTTGTCAGATGGATTACTTCTTCAAACCAGCACCACTCCAGCTGATGGAGAGTCGGAGTGCAACCAAAATGCTAGCCACTAAAGGGTTGTACAGTTTTGTGGATGGACTGGGGAAAACAATCCAGGCAGGGAATCAGCTAGCATCTCCTTCGCTTGTTCTATGTTAAGCTGGTGTGTGTGCATGCACGTTGCAGGGTTGGTTGAGTGGCACGGGTCGGCTTGTGTCTGCGAACTATGGAATGGGGGAGGCAGGGTTTGATGAAAAAAGCACAAGCGTCTTTTTTCCGGATAGAAGTGATGGCGGATGGAAAAAAAAACGTATTTATAAAAGATGACATCAACAATATTCTTTTATCATATAGTGCACCTACTGTTGCTCTGTAAAACAGGCCTATTCAATTACTTTCCCTACTGGGCCTGATTTCAACATCGTGGATCAGCTTTGGGCCGGATACCCAAATCTTTATGTATTTTACGGACAATGTTTAAATATAAAATTTTTATATTTTGACTGATATTACCTCTACCACTAATACAATGACAACAAAAAAGCAATGCACAATGTCTTTTATTGCTTTAATGATCTGTATTAATTTACCAGCTGCAGAGCTGGTAATACAAACATTTGTTTTATTAACCTCGAATAACTCAGTCGCAGCTACTAAATAAACATTTACAATAACTTGACCGTTATTCTTGCAACTTTAGTGCGAGAGGTGGCACTTTTTGTTTTGAACAAGACATGGAATATTTGGCTCATAGGAGCTGAGTGCAATGCGTAGACAGGAGTGCAGAAAGGATTCAGTGAGAGAGGAGCGCAGGTTTGTTTTGATTGCATTCATATGAGAAAAGCTGGATTCACAAATTTAGGTGGATCCAAACATACTGAGAAAAGTCACAGCTACATTCTTGACGTTTGGGAACTGATGGGCATTGATCTGACTCCAAAACTTAGCGGGGCCAATTGTGCGCAGCTCTTGTGGCATTGTAAGTGATGACTGCATGTCCACCAACTCCAGGAGGAACTGTCCCTCGTCGATAGAAGAGACCACTTTCTTAGCTTTGATGGACAATGTTTCCTCAGCGATGGCAGCAAATGGATCTTTCGTTAATTGCATCGCCTCTGTAGGAAGTGACAGATCCTCCAGGCCACTGGTGAAGTTGTCCTTCAGTTTCGCGACTAAACCAGTCATTTCTGCCGTGACTTTCGGAGGAGAGGTGGCTTTACGGAGTGTGGGAAAATGTAGCATTCTTTCACCAGTCAAGTCTGTTGCGAACATGTTTAGTTTAGCCTGAAAGGCGCTTGTTTGCTCCACAAGCTGGGCTGGGTCATTGCTGGCCTGGGTCTCAGCTAGCATAGACATGAATATGTAGAAGCCACACTATGGCAGCTCCAATAGACAGCACCAGTCCAAGGGGCATCTACATATATATGTCCCTGATTGCTAAAATGGTGTTGTGTTCAAGTACAATATCAGTGTGGGAATTTCTTGCATGCTTAAACAGTTTTTCAACAGTTTTTTTCCGTTGGTGGTTGGGGGATTGGGTGAGGTGGGCCAGCTGGGTAGGGCCCGCGGGCCGGATGTGGCCCACGGGCCGCCATTTGAATAGGCCTGCTGTAAGGTGTAAAATAGCATTACACAGGCCCTTTAAGTTTTAGAAATGATTGGCTTTTCTTCAGGAAACCATTAACTTGTGGTTTCAGTGCAGCGACATGATCACATGGGGCTCATTTTATTGTTCAACTTTGGTCGTCCTGTTTTTAAAGTTACACTGGCTTCTCTGCTTCTACGTCCTGATGCCTGTGATCTATAAAAACCTTCAAAACCAACATATGTTTTATCTAATTTACACAATCAATGAAATATTAACTTGTTTACTCATTTATATATACATAAACAAAGCCAGGTGTTGCAGTGTAATTATCTTCCAGTTCCCTCTCAGCCATTGAGGTTGCCATCTCATGAAGTGGATTGATGTAACCAAGCATTGAACTTTGCTCTTGTACCTTGTAGAGAAGTTTGGTTTAACAAGCTGATTTAATGACAGTGGTGATGGGGAACATGGGATGATTCAGATGTGATCCATCATCTGAAGTGAGTGACCCAACAGCCTGCAGAGGAAGCCTCTCAGTTATAGTTGGTTCCTGAAACACATTCCTTCCTAACAAGAAAACATAGCGAACCATTTGTTTAAACTGGATCAACAAATATTTTTGACAAAAATTTTTTTGTAAAATTTTATTGGGAAGCTGCAACAACACTATAACACACCAAACACGGGTTTCAGTCATGGTTCGAATCTTTTTTTGGAATCGGCAGAAAGGAAAAGAAAAGCAGACAAATGGCTTTGCTTCCTTTTTATTTTGTAGAACACAGTGCAGCATTTTCTGTTCAATTGCAACTTGCTATAAAAATAGGAATTGCACAAAGGTCAGATTGCTGATTAAATGTTTAAACGGCTTGCCTATGTAGACACGATAACTCCCCGCATGCACTGCTTTCACCCATTTCCTTCCTGTAGCACAATTTATTTTTCTTTCCTCCTCTTCTACAGGTTTGTCCCCAACATTATTTTCAGTTCCCACCCAGTTAATGTAATAATTGTCCGAGGCATTTTTCGTGCGCCACCACCTTCCTCCTTTCTCAGCAATCAGAGGTACAGAGTCAGTCAGACACATCTCTAAACTTCCGTTCATCTCCAAGATCTTGGAAAAGGTTGTGGCTAAACATCTCACAGCTGCTCTTGATGAACAGAACATCTATGATGGTTTCCAGTCAGGTTTTCGTAGAGCTCATTCCACTGAAACAGCTCTTCTTAGGGTCTCTAATGACCTTCTGACCAACAGTTGTCATGTTGTGTGGTAAGAGTCTAACCCCTGACATACAGAATCAGTCCAAGGAGCCAGGTAAGAGTTTAAACAATAATTTATTTATAAAATGTGTGAACTAAAATTGTAGCGGAAAGTCCAGCTGAATTCTTCGGAACGGGGTTCGGGTGTGGTGATCTAAAGACAGAGAGGGTTAGGTCCGGTATGTGTGATCTTGACTGAATTTTGGAGTTTCTGAGGACTTACAATCTCAAAGCGAGGAGGACTTGGGAGGGGAGGAAGTCCAGGCTGGGGTGCTTACATGAGGCAGGGTTCCTGGAAGGAGCTGTAGTTTGAGGGTTGAGGGAGCTGAGCGTAGAAGGCACTCGAAGGTCCGTGAGGTTGAGGTAAGCACTGGAAAATGGGGAAGTCTGAGAGACGGGTTTACCTTCATGTGATTTGGAAGAACCAGGCGGACAGAGGGGTTGACAACTGCAGAGATGGCGTAGAGGCCGATGTATTTGGGAGAGAGCTTCCTGCAGTGATCCTTGAACCGGTTGTCCCTAGTTGATAACCAGACGCGCTGTCCAGGTGCATAGTCTGGGGCGGGTCTCCGGTGCTGGTCGGCCAGGCGCTGATTGTGTTCAGCGGCCCTTTGGAGAGCCTTCTGTGTGGCGGACCAGGTACATCTAGCAGTCCTGAGGAATAGGGGAACCGAGGTGGCTGTTTGAGGAAAACTTTGAGGGGAACAGACAGGGTTGGAAACCAAGGGAGGGTTCAACTGGGGACAAACCAGTTGCAGAGGAAACATGGGAATTGTGTGCGTACTCAATCCAGGGTAACTGCGAACTTCGGTTGGAAGGGTTGGAGGAACACAGACAGCGAAGCATAGCCTCCAGCTCCTGGTTCATCCTCTCACATTGTCCATTTGATTGAGGATGTAAACCCGAGGTAAGTGTGACTCCTTACCCATCCATCTTTACTCTTCAGAAACCTGTAACTCTCTCCTTCAGTTTTTTAATGAGAAGGTCAATAGAATCCATCTCTCTTTACCTCATTCCTCCCCTCCCTCTCCTGATTTATTTGAACCCACCATTCCGTTCTCCTCCTTTGAACTTCCCCATCCCTCAGAAATATTAGATTACATCACCAAATCCAAACCTTCCACCTGTCAACTGGACCCTATTCCAACTGTTTTAGTTAAATCCTGCCTTTCTTCTCTGCTCCCTTTTATAACAGCCATTATTCATTCCTCACTATCCTCTGGTACGGTCCCATCCCTATTCAAATCCGCTTCAGTCAGCCCTATTCTAAAAAAACCTGGTTTAGATCCCAATGATTTCAATAACCTCCGTCCCATTTCCCATCTTCCCTTCATTTCCAAAGTCCTTGAGAAAACTGTTGCATCTCAGCTCCATTCACATCTCACCCGCAATAACCTTTATGAACAGTTTCAGTCTGGCTTCCGTCCCCACCACAGCACAGAAACAGCACTTATTAAGATCACTAACGACCTACTCATTGCTGCTGATTCTGGTTTAATCTCTATTCTTATTCTCCTCGATCTGAGTGCGGCCTTTGACACCATTTCTCATCCCATCCTCCTTAATAGACTCTATTCCTTAGGCATCACTCACACCCCCCTCCGCTGGTTTCAATCTTACCTTACTGGCCGCACTCAGTTCATCCAGTTAAAATCCTTTACCTCAGAACCCTCCCCAGTCAAGTCAGGTGTGCCCCAGGGCTCTGTCCTGGGGCCCCTCCTCTTCATAGTATATCTCCTCCCTATCGGCAAAATCTTCCGCAAATTCAATATCCAGTTTCACTGCTTTGCAGATGACACCCAGCTCTACATTTCCAGTAAGCCCAACTCAACTCTCCCACCATCCTCCCTTACACTCTGCCTCTCTGAAATCAAATCATGGTTCACCTCTAATTTCCTCAAACTCAACGGCAATAAAACTGAACTTCTTCTTGTTGGCACTAACTCCACCCTCTCAACATCTGACAGCTTTTCTTTAACTATTGACAGTGCCACAGTCTCCCCCTCACCTCATGTCAAGAGTCTGGGTGTCATTCTCGACAGCTCCCTTTCTTTTCAGGCTCACATTAATAACTTAATTCGGTCAGCATACTTCCATCTACGTTCCATAAACCGTCTCCGCCCCTCCCTGACCCCTCACACTGCCGCCATTCTCGTCCACAGCCTCGTCACCTCCCGTCTTGACTATTGCAATTCACTTCTTTATGGTCTCCCCAACAAACTCCTTCATAAACTGCAACTGGTCCAGAATTCAGCAGCCCGTATTATCACCAGAACCCCTTCCTTTCACCACATCACGCCGGTTCTCCAGCAGCTCCACTGGCTCCCAGTTAAATTCAGGCCCATCTTCAAAATTCTCCTCCATACCTTCAAAGCAATCCACAACCTCTCTCCTCCATATATCTCAGACCTTATAAGTATTCACACCCCGTCCCGTTCACTCAGATCTTCTTCTTCCATCCATCTTGCGGTTCCTTCTGCCCGTCTCGCTACCATGGGGAGCAGAGCTTTCAGCCGCTCTGCTCCTCGACTCTGGAACTCACTTCCCCCAGACATCAGGAACATCGACAGTTTTACCCTTTTCCAATCAAAACTCAAAACACATATGTTTAAATCTGCCTACAACCTCTGATTTTATTGAAATGTTTCTCTCTGTTTTTTCTTCTTTGAGTTTTATTATTGTTTTATTGTATTTTATTACGTGTGTTGTGTAAAGTGACCTTGGGTGTCCTGAAAGGCGCTTTGAAATAAAATGTATTATTATTATTATTATTACTTTGGCCCCGAGACAGGTGGCAAAGTCTTTCCAAACTCGTGATATGAACTGAGGGCCTTGGTCAGAGAGAATTTCTACTGGGATGCCGTGTAATCTGAAAACATGTTTGACTAACAGGTTAGCTGACTCTGTGGACGAGGGAAGGGATTTTAATAGTATCAGGTGGCAGGCCTTGGACAACCTATCCACCACCGTCATGACTACTGTGGTGGTGTTTTAAAGTCACTGAGAAACTGCATGCATGCAGATTGTTGTTTTGCTGCTAATACAGTAGCAGGTGTAGCTGCTAATACAGTAGCAGGTGTAGCTGCTAATACAGTAGCGGGTGCAGCTGCTAATACAGTAGCGGGTGCAGCTGCTAATACAGTAGCGGGTGCAGCTGCTAATACAGTAGCGGGTGCAGCTGCTAATACAGTAGCGGGGTAGCGGGTGCAGCTGCTAATACAGTAGCGGGTGCAGCTGCTAATACAGTAGCAGGTGCAGCTGCTAATACAGTAGCGGGTGCAGCTGCTAATACAGTAGCGGGGTAGCGGGTGCAGCTGCTAATACAGTAGCAGATGTAGCTGCTAATACAGTAGCAGGTACAGCTGCTAATACAGTAGCGGGTGCAGCTGCTAATACAGTAGCGGGTGCAGCTGCTAATACAGTAGCGGGGTAGCGGGTGCAGCTGCTAATACAGTAGCAGGTACAGCTGCTAATACAGTAGCAGGTGCAGCTGCTAATACAGTAGCAGGCGCAGCTGCTAATACAGTAGCAGGCGCAGCTGCTAATACAGTAGCGGGTGCAGCTGCTAATACAGTAGCAGGTGCAGCTGCTAATACAGTAGCGGGTGCAGCTGCTAATACAGTAGCGGGTGCAGCTGCTAATACAGTAGCAGGCGCAGCTGCTAATACAGTAGCAGGCGCAGCTGCTAATACAGTAGCGGGTGCAGCTGCTAATACAGTAGCGGGTGCAGCTGCTAATACAGTAGCGGGTGCAGCTGCTAATACAGTAGCGGGTGCAGCTGCTAATACAGTAGCGGGGTAGCGGGTGCAGCTGCTAATACAGTAGCGGGTGCAGCTGCTAATACAGTAGCGGGTGCAGCTGCTAATACAGTAGCGGGTGCAGCTGCTAATACAGTAGCGGGTGCAGCTGCTAATACAGTAGCGGGTGTAGCTGCTAATACAGTAGCGGGTGCAGCTGCTAATGCAGTAGCGGGTGCAGCTGCTAATACAGTAGCGGGTGCAGCTGCTAATACAGTAGCGGGGTAGCGGGTGCAGCTGCTAATACAGTAGCGGGTGCAGCTGCTAATACAGTAGCGGGTGCAGCTGCTAATACAGTAACGGGTGCAGCTGCTAATACAGTAGCGGGTGCAGCTGCTAATACAGTAGCAGGTGCAGCTGCTAATACAGTAGCAGGTGTAGCTGCTAATACAGTAGCGGGTGTAGCTGCTAATACAGTAGCGGGTGCAGCTGCTAATACAGTAGCGGGTGCAGCTGCTAATACAGTAGCAGGTGCAGCTGCTAATACAGTAGCAGGTGTAGCTGCTAATACAGTAGCGGGTGCAGCTGCTAATACAGTAGCGGGTGCAGCTGCTAATACAGTATCGGGGTAGCGGGTGCAGCTGCTAATACAGTAGCGGGTGCAGCTGCTAATACAGTAGCGGGTGCAGCTGCTAATGCAGTAGCAGGTGTAGCTGCTAATACAGTAGCAGGTGTAGCTGCTAATACAGTAGCGGGTGTAGCTGCTAATACAGTAGCGGGTGCAGCTGCTAATACAGTAGCAGGTGTAGCTGCTAATACAGTAGCGGGTGCAGCTGCTAATACAGTAGCGGGTGTAGCTGCTAATACAGTAGCAGGTGCAGCTGCTAATGCAGTAGCAGGTGTAGCTGCTAATACAGTAGCGGGTGCAGCTGCTAATACAGTAGCGGGTGTAGCTGCTAATGCAGTAGCGGGTGTAGCTGCTAATACAGTAAGCAGGTGCAGCTGCTAATACAGTAGCAGGTGTAGCTGCTAATACAGTAGCGGGTGCAGCTGCTAATACAGTAGCGGGTGTAGCTGCTAATACAGTAGCAGGTGCAGCTGCTAATACAGTAGCAGGTGCAGCTGCATATTTTTGCAATAAAAATGTTATGTTGTAATGGAATTCATGCATTAGTTTTTGTTTGCTTTGAACCCAGAGCAGACGTCACACGCCAGACAACATCAACACTGCATACTTTAGTATTTGTTCATTTATCGTGAGTAATATCGATATCGCAATATTAAGCACTGTTATCGACTATCGCAGGTTTTCCTAATATCGTGCAGCCCTAGCAGGCAGGCTTGGCACAGAAGGGCCTTGAGAAGGGAACAGTTTGTTGACACTTAGTTATCATGTGTTCCGAGCTGCAGAGAGGCCCGGGCTCCAGCTGATGGAATAGCAGGATCCGGCAGATTAAAGGCAACACATGCAGACTCCTGTCTCCATGTAAACCAGATACTGAAGGGGTCAAACTGTACATGAAAACTGACCATTTCTGGACATTACATATCCCCCCTTTTCAAGGGCACGGTTGTGACAGAAACCACAAGTCATTGAATAATCCCAGAGGCCCTAGGGACTCAGACGAGGGAGGAAAGGTTAGTTCCCAGGCAGAGGCATCAGGAGTGAGGAAAGGCAAACCCCCACACCGGAGAATAGTCGATGGTACTCCCAAACTTGAAGAGATAATTCTAAACAGGCAATAATGCCACTTAGCGTAACCCTTGGGCAGTAAGCAGACGAACAGGGACCGGACCAGGTCCCAGGCAAACTGTAGATTTCCAGCAACCACGGCAGGAACCACAGGATGTCCACACCCAATGAACCGGACCCTCAAGCAGCAGAATCAGGCAATGAGGCAGAGAGGTCCTCCCAGGGAGCGAGGACCACCGGCGAAACTCAGGAGAGGAGAAGAGCACACATGCAGGGCACATGAATGTAGACACACATATATCGCATCTGATGCAAAATAACAATAAAAAGAAACCTAGCACCATATGTACCTAAATGTGCTATCGTCTCTCGTCTCGTCTTCCTCCGCTTATCCGGGTCCGGGTCGCGGGGGCAGCATCCCAACTAGGGAGCTCCAGGCCGTCCTCTCCCCGGCCTTGTCCACCAGCTCCTCCGGCAGGACCCCAAGGCGTTCCCGGACCAGATTGGAGATGTAACCTCTCCAACGTGTCCTGGGTCGACCCGGGGGCCTCCTGCCGGCAGGACATGCCCGAAACACCTCCCCGGGGAGGCGTCCAGGAGGCATCCTGACCAGATGCCCAAACCACCTCAACTGGCTCCTTTCGATCCGGAGGAGCAGCGGTTCTACTCCGAGTCCCTCCCGAATGTCCGAGCTCCTCACCCTATCTCTAAGGCTGAGCCCGGCCACCCTACGGAGGAAACTCATTTCGGCCGCTTGTATCCGCGATCTCGTTCTTTCGGTCATTACCCAAAGCTCATGACCATAGGTGAGGATTGGGACGTAGATCGACCGGTAAATCGAGAGCCTGGCTTTCTGGCTCAGCTCCCTCTTCCCCACGACAGATCGGCTCAGCGTCCGCATCACTGCAGACGCCGAACCAATCCGCCTGTCGATGTGCTATGTGAAAGCAAATTATGTGAACAGAGTTCAGGTGAAAGAAATGGATGCAGGAAACTACGTGTACTGGAAAAGTGTTGCAAAAAGAACAAAATGAACAAAACCCTATAATATATGTAAGGGAAAATCAACGCTTCTGAGCAAAAATGTTATCAAAACAGAAGGGCAAAATAATCTGTAGCCCATAACTGGTAAAAATCAAAATAAAGGAGATCATAATAGATATGACATAAAGGAATCAGCTGTAAAGAAATAATGCAGAAACGTATATCTATGAATATATCTTTGAGAAGTAATAATATAAAGAAGAAGAAACACTAAAATACCAAAATGTAAATCAGTGATGTTAGTAATCAAACCTATATGTGAATATACCCCATAAGGAATCAGAGATTAGTAAATAAAAAAAAAGGAAATTGGATAAACACAACAGTTTGTGGAATACTCCCCTTAACCGTTAAGACTTAACCATTACAGAACTTCAGGAACCCACAACATGACCATCTCAAGTCACCCAAGTCTGCATGTCATGTATAGACAGGAAGTACAACCATGCACACACACACACAAACACAAACACAAACACACTTGTGTAACTCGAAACAGAGAACTATGGGACAGATGAATCTGGACAATTGAGATCAACCCCCTGCCCATATAGGACATTGTCTTTTAGCCAATTAGGATGGAAACTTTTAGCATGTAAAATAGTGTTTCTATCTGTAGGTTTCCTATACACGGATGTATGTAAAACTCCATAGGCATCTTTAGAGATGGTAAGGTCAACAAAATGAATGAACTCCTTACTGTATTCCAAAGACGGCCTAATGTAAGAGTTAATGTATGGAACTCTTTCAGCTCTGTTTCTGACCCAGACCAAAATAAACAGACATCATCAACGTAGCGTCTCCACCAAACAAAGTACTTAAGATACACAGTCCTTACGCAGTTAAAGGCAAAGTCTTCTTCCCATTTGCCCTAAACCAGACCTGCAAATGAAGAACTATAACAAGCCCCCATGGGACACCCTTTTATCTGTTTGTAAATCTTGTCCTGGAACATAAAGATGTTGTTAGTTAAAGTCCATTCAGTCAATGAGACCAAAAAATTAGTGGGTGGAATTTCATTTGCTGGCCGTATACTCAAGTAATGTGTGAGTGCTTCAAGACCCCGCTGGTGGTCTACACTCACCTAAAGGATTATTAGGAACATCATACTCATCTGGTGTTTGACCCCCTTTGCCTTCAGAACTGCCTTAATTCTACGTGGCATTGATTCGACAAGGTGCTGAAAGCATTCTTTAGAAATGTTGGTCCATATTGATAGGATCGCATCTTGTAGTTGATGGAGATGTGTGGGATGCACATCATGGGCACGAAGCTCCCATTCCACCACATCCCAAAGATCTCTATCGGGGTGAGATCTGGTGACTGTGGGGGCCGTTGTAGTACAGTGAACCCATCGTCATGTTCAAGAAACCAATTTGAAATGATTGGAGCTTTATGGTACGGTGCATTATCCTGCTGGAGGTAGCATCAGAGGACGGGTACATGGTGGACATGGAGGGATGGACGTGGTCAGAAACAATGCCAGGTAGCCCGTGGCATTTAAACCATGCCCGATTGGCACTAAGGGGCCTAAAGTGTGCCAAGAAAACATCCCCCACACCATGACACCACCACCAGCAGCAGCCTGCACAGTGGTAACAAGGCATGATGGATCCATGTTCACATTCTGTTTACGCCAAATTCTGACTCTACCATCTGAACGTCTCAACAGAAATGGAGACTCATCAGATCAGGCAACATTTTTCCAGTCTTCAACTGTCCAGTTTTGGTGAGCTGGTGCAAATTGTAGCCTCTTGTTCCTGTTTGTAGTGGAGGTGAGTGGTACCTGGTGGGGTCTTCTGCTGTTGTAGCCCATCCGCCTCAAGGTTGTGCGTGTTGTGGCTTCACAAATGCTTTGCTGCGTTCCTCGGTTGTAACGAGTGGTTATTTCAGTCAAAGTTGCTCTTCTATCAGCTTGGATCAGTCGGCTCGTTCTCCTCTGACCTCTAGCATCAACAAGGCATTTTGGCCCACAGGACTGCTGCATACTGGACGTTTTTCCCTTTTCACACCATTCTTTGTAAACCCTAGAAATGGTTGTGGGTGAAAATCCCAGTAACTGAGCAGATTGTGAAACACTCAGACCGGCCCGTCTGGCACCAACAACCATGGCACGCTCAAAATAGCTTAAATCACCTTTCTTTCCCATTCTGACCTTCAGTTTAGAGTTCAGGAGATGGTCTTGACCAGGACCACACCCCTAAGTGCACTGAAGCAACTGCCGTGTGATTGGCTGATTAGATAATTGCATTAAGGAGAAGTTGAACAGGTGTTCCTAATAATCCTTTAGGTGAGTGTATTCGGTATACAATGCTTCCACATCCATTGTGACAAAAAAAAGTATCAGGGCCAATATTTTGCAGTTCAAAACACTTATGTGTCTTTAACAAATGCTGGGAGTGAAGGTAAAAAAGGTTTGATAAAAAAGTCTATGTACTTAAATACTGGTTCAGTTATTCGTTCATTTCCTGAGACAACAGGTCTCCCTGGAGTGTTGTCAAGACATTTATATATCTTTGGTAGCATATAAAATGAAGCCATTCTGGGGTTTTCATTATCCAGAAATCTAAGCAACATTCTCTGTTGCCTCAGAAAGCAACCCTGTGGGATTGAAAGCCAATGTTTGATAAAACACGGTGGTATTTAACTGACAAAGTGCCTCTTTCATATACATTTCCTTACACCACACAACCGCATTTTACTTTGAATGGGCTTTTGCCGTACTCTTTCCCCAGTGTTGTTGTTTGACAAAGGCCTTTGGCTGGAATTTATGTTCTGAGCACGTTTAGCCTCGTATCTTGTCTTCCGTTTGACATAGGAGGCTGACACTTGCGCCGACATATCATCTCAGAGATACACAAAACATACTAACGGTAGCTCGCGACACACTTGAAAGTTGCTCACCTGGAAGCAGCCAGCAGTAAGATAAAAATCTCATTTTTGCACCAATCTTTTGGCAAACGTGTTCTACTGGAAATACGCGAGTTAATTGCTCAGGTTGCAGCACGGATCCCCGTTTCTGATCTCAGCGGCTGCAGCTGCAGGTGGACGAGCTTCTAAAGAAGATGGAGTCATGTCGGTGATACAGACCTGATTCTGAGCCACAGTAAAGTCCTATCTGCGGTAACAGCTCGTTAATGCAGGTAAATGACAATTGTTTATGAACACACAGGCTTCCAAACTTATTGTTCAAGACAATGTCAATTAGTGACTTGTGGCATTCTGAGTCCCTCTGTATCCAGTGTCTCTGGCCTTGGTCTCCAAGATCACCATGATGACAGCTACCTTCTTTCCAGCTATGATTTCCACAGACGTAATCCAGTATTCCTACCCAGAGTGTCTGGGAAAAAAACACAAATGACAGGTGTGTCTCCGAGACATACAAGCTGGCAGAGTCTTATAACCACCTGGTGGTAAACAGCATTGTATTTGTTATTTAACGAGCAAACAATATAATAAAAGCTGATAAGCATTTCTCCATGGATAATCACAAAGACGAGTAATAATTAGGTCATGCTTACCATAAACTCATCAACTTTGTCAGCGCTTTTGCAACACCACCAGAAATGATTCACAACGTCCTTCAGCCAATGACAGACTTCCACAACTCTCAGCTCTTTTGAAAGTGTTTCTGTGGTCTGGATAAATGCCTCCTTCTCCATCACATTGGAGTTCCAATTGGTCTGCTGCTGTGGCCACATTGATGATCCCCTTGGACTTAATTTCCATGGTGGTGTAGGTGCAATACTGGGTGCTGTGTCCAGGTGAATTATCTCTGGCATCCCCTGCACAAAGAATAGGTTCACTTGGCAACGATGATTAATGTCAATGATTTGGCTACATTGCTATTATTCTAATGGGGAGGTTGGTGTTGTATGTTAACCTTTTTCATAAATTCAATGCAGGTAGGCAGGAAACTCTGTTTAGGTTTACCCAAAAGCACAAAATCTTTCCCACATAGGCGCTCGATTTCCTTGGACCTCATCTAATCCCAGAAATCTTTGATGGAGTCTACACAATATGTGTCTTGAATTGTGAAGAATGTGTTGCGGTTCACAGTCTCCATGTTAATGAATTTCAGAGGGAGTGAGATTTGTGTGTAGTTGTTTCCTGATAGAAGTTTGTTTGTTTTTAGTTTTGTTTAGTTTATTTCAAACAAAGAAAACATACATAATTTTTTAAAAAGTACCACAAACAGAAAAAAATACATATCATCCCATCTGTGTTTGAAAAGGAGTAGGCTGAAGTGGAAACTTATATGTCCCTACCCCTTTATACAAGTAATTTTTACTTGTTTACTTAAATCTAACACAAAACCTACATTAAAACAAACAAAATGGTACAAGTCACCAAAAAACCACCAAATTATATGGAAAAAACAAAAAAAGAAAAAAAAAACATCTTTTTACAATTGATACAATTTACTTTTCCTTGGAATAAAGGACACCCACATAAATCATCTATTTTCCACTATATACTTGTTCAGAATATGTTTTTTATAATTCATTTTAAGCACATTTATATTTGTACTTACTTTGATTTCTTCTTCTAAATTGTTCCATAATTTAACCCCTATTATTGTGATACACATCTGTTTTAATGTTGTTCTAAACTTATGGATCTTTAAGTTTAGTGTCCCTCTCAGGTTATATCCTCCTTCTCTCTCTGTGAACAGTTTCTGTATTTTATCAGGCATTAATTTATTTCTTACTTTATACATTATTTGTGCTGTTTTGTATTTAACCAAGTCCTGGAACTTCATTGTCCGTGTTTCAATAAAAAGTTCATTTGTGTGATCCAAATATCCTGCATTTGTTATTAATCTGATAGCCCTTTTCTGCATTGTCGTTATTGTTTGTAAACGACTTTTGTACGTGTTTCCCCAGACCTCTACACAATAGCTCAAATATGGCAATAGCATCGTATTGTATAATATATAAAGTGCTTTCTGATTAAAAATATACTTAGCTTTCCCCAATATAGCAATGCCCCGTGCAAGCGTCCCCTAACATATTTGATGTGTGGCTTCCAACAGATCCTGCTGTCTATGACCACCCCAAGAAATTTTATTTCATATACTCTCTCAATTTTTACATTATTAATTACTATATCTAATTCATTGTATCTACTTTCATTACCAAACAACATAAATTTTGTTTTCTCTAAATTTAGTGACAGTTTATTTACATTGTAGCTAAAAGGAAATCGCCTGCTTCAAGTCCTAACTTCTACATTTTCTGGGAATTCCAGGATCAAATGTTGTGTCCTTTTGGACAAACATGCAGAGAGAAGAAATGTGTTTGGATCAATAGAGATTACAAAAAGTAGGCCGAACAAACATGCACGGCTACAAAAAGGGCCTTGAAAACTACACTGGTTTAGTTTACAGGACCCTTAGAGGAAAGACAACGAAGGTTATTTCCAGCTAGTTTTCACTAAACGAAGGAGACTGCATAAGGAAGAATACATCAAATACAACGAGAACTTGAGATAGGAATTTGATACAATTATATTGAACTACATAACTCTACATTTAACTGTGTCAGACACTGCATGAAGTGCTTACAAAATAGTCATCAGTATTTTATGTATTTATTCTTTATTTAACCAGGAAGGTCCTATTGAGATTAAAAACCTCATCTTCAAGAGAGTCCTGGCCAAGAGGCAGCAAAAGTTACAGTTAAGAAAATGGTTTAGTTACACAGACATGTTATGTACTAAATTAGAGAATGCAGTTACAACACAGGGGTTCCTTCTCAGGGGCTCTCAGTCTGGTTTTAAATGTGTTCAAGGAGATAAACTCGGTTAATTTCCCATTGTCCTGCAGCCTGTTTCATGCAGAAGGAGCAGAGTGAACAAAGTCCTTTTGCCCAGTTTGGTGCGAGTAAACGGAACACAAAGTCACAATTGATTATTTACTCGCAGACTGTGAGAAGTTACACTTCTCCTTGAGATTAAGTTACCAGAGTTGCGGACTCGAGTCATATGACTTAGACTCGAGTCAAACTCAAGTCATTCTTTTAAGGACTTCTGACTTGTCTTGATAAAATCTATAAGGATTTACGACTTGACTCGGACTTGAACGCCAATGACTTGCGACTTGAATTGACTTGAATCTGTTGACTTGGTGATGACTTGAGCATATTTTATATTTTTGCAGAAAAGTGGCATGACATGGACAAAAATCATAAATCATTCTTCGTTCTGGGTTTGATCTTGTACTGTTGAATGCAGCAGCACTTTGTTTATAAGTTTCAGTTGTACTTTCTGCTTGTTTGAGAAAATAAATGAAGCTTTAAGAAACTTTATTTCTGGAATGTATTTATTATCATTGTCATTAAATTGAAGTTGGACAGATGACTTGAATATGACTTGAAAATATCAAAGTTAAGGACTAGGACTTGACTTGGACTTCCACATCATTGACTTTGGACTCGACTTGGACTTGGTTGTCTTTGACTTGGACTTGACTCGAAAGACTTGTGACTTGCAAAGCAGTGACTTGGTCACACCTCTTTAAGTTACAGATGTAGTTGGAAGTTATCCAAGCATGGCCTTCTAAATGAACGTGTACCAATGTCCCAACCTTTGACGGGAATGCTTATATTTTTTGTTAGAGGGAAGCATGTAAACTACTTTTGCGATACTCTTATGGGCTCGACACACGGGAGGCGACATCGCCTCTCCTCCATTCATTTTCAATGAGACATGCGCAACAAAGCGATAATCGCGGGTCTCCCTTCTGCTAAGCGAAACACAAAAAACGTGCATGTGAAATTTTGCGCTCGTGCACGTGTCGTGCACAGGCGACCCAGCGACGCGATCCCAGAAAGTTGAAATATTTTCAACTTTTCATCGCTGTCGCTCGGACGAGGACCAATCAACGGAGGTTTCATTCACTGACCAATGAGCGGGCAGAATGCTCCGTACATCTCCAAGCAACCATGGAAGAGAAGTTTATTACTATTATGTTTTATGTAGTAAAACCAGAAGTAAGATTTCACATAACTCTAGCAGCACCTTGTGAAACATCATCTCTACCACTTTATTAACTCTGAACCGCTTAAATAACCTTAATTCCCTCCAACCTGACACAGCCAAACAAAACAACGGAAGTTTCGATTTCGCCATGGAACAGAACGCGTAGACGGCTTTGCCGCTACCGCAGATCGTCTCCCGTGTGTCAGGTAATGAAAGCGACAGCGACGAATTTAGCTGATCGCGGTCATTTGTTGTCTCCCGTGTGTGGAGCCCCTTATTTTGATTAATACAGCCTGACAGGATGTGTTGTATAGCGCTTTATTGTGACGACTGGAAGTGTGTGGGTTGGTTGTTGGGGAACTTGACTGCTGTAATGTGAAGTGACGGAGCCTCTTGCGTTCATGGCCATCATCCTCTCTTCATGTGCAGCTTTTATACAGTTAGCGTCATCCTCTCAGGACCCTCAGTTACACTGCCTCGCTTTTGACCCCATGTGTCACTCACGTCGCATTGCCAACACTGGAGTCTTGCATATGACTGGAACATTTTCCTTCGAGCCTTGGCACTGCTAACAACCTGTGTGGTTTGTCTCTCGTGAGTCTCCTGTGACGGCATGCGCAGCCACTGGCCATATGCACTATGGAGGTAGGACACGTGGAGAGAATGGTTTTTAACTAGGGATGTGAATCTTGGAGCAACCCACGATTTGATTCGATTCCGATTCTCTGGGTGTCGATTCGATTCTCGATTTAAATCAATTCACAATCAATGTTAACAAAGCCTGTCAGTTCTGGGATTAACTACTTTGTTGTACAAGTTAGTTAAAGCTATGGGACATTTTTATTTTACTTTATACTGGTCATGTTCAAAAAATGCTAATTTACAATGTAAAATAAAGTGATTCTAAAACTGTAAACAGAAGCAATCTTTTGACCAAAAGGCAACATTTATTTTTGCTTACCTTGTAAAATATAACAAATCTTTAGTTATCTAACAGTAGCTTTGAAAGTAATACAGTCAAATATTTGTCAAGTATGTGTAGAAACAAGTTTAACATTTGAGTCCTCAACCTGTTTAAAAAAGTGCCTCCGATTTCTTACAAAGGAAAATATGTTCTCTCATTTATCAGTAACTTCAAATAAATACGCGAGTAATCCTGAGTACTCACGTATCAACTTAGAAAATAAATACTTGAGTAATCCTGAGCCCTCACTTATCAACTTAGAAAATAAATACACGAGTAATCCTGAGTACTCACGTATCAACTTAGAAAATAAATACTTGAGTAATCCTGAGCCCTCACTTATCAACTTAGAAAATAAATACACGAGTAATCCTGAGTACTCACGTATCAACTTAGAAAATAAATACTTGAGTAATCCTGAGTCCTCACTTATCAACTTAGAAAATAAATATGAGAATATTTCAAATGAATGAGTATGGAAAAAATTGCATTCAAGTGCCCTCTTATCTGCAGATTCAAACATAAATCATCTCAATTTATGGGACAACAAAGTAAACAAAGTACTAACTCTCCTAACAAAGATAATAAAACAGACAAAAGTGCATCTCAAACCTGTAACATGCCAAAAATTTGAGTTCATGGGATCGACTGAACCTTTGTGAATCGATTCTGAATCTTTATAAATAAGAATCCCGATACAGACTTGAATCGATTTTTTCAGCGCCTCTATTTTTAACGCTTTTTGCACCTCTAGGGCAACGAGACATTGAATGGCTTGTTGTTTTATAACTGAGGACGTCACATTATTGGTACGGACTATTTGGTCATTGCTAGATGTTGGTGGGGACATTTCTTGTCCGTCCATGCCAAATGTACGCCCTTGGGTTGCAGTAACCAAATGTTACCACAGGATGTCATTTTTACTTCATTTCAACATAATGTACCTTTAAGAAAGGGTTTGACCATGTTTTTTATGTGTATGTGTGTAGTCACCTGACTGAGTGAGCAAAGACACTCTGTTTGTGTTTGTTTGCTTTTCTGATCTAGGAACACTAAGTGTGGTGCTGTCCTTTGCCTTCATCTTTAACCAGTGCCTGGGCTGTGACCCCAACACACCTCAATGGGCCAGTTTGCTGTACTTCACTCCGTTCATCATCATCTTCCAGTTTGGCTGGGCTGCCACTCAGATCTCTCATCTGTCCCTCATTCCAGAGCTCGTCACCTGTGAACACGCTAAAGTAGAGCTAACTGCGTACAGGTAGCATGACTCAAAACACACCACAGGCCAGAGTCAGGGATGGGTTGACCCTGATCACCACTTTCTCCTCTGTATGAGCAGGTATGCCTTCACTGTCATAGCCAACATCACAGTGTACGCGCTGGCTTATCTGTTGTTCCATGTCCTGAGCGGAGCAGACGATGACCCACTCAGCGACACACTCGGACCAACAGATGTTGTTGTCTTCAGGGTGAGGACTTTTTACTGTTTTTGCAAATTTACGAGTCAATAACAGTCAACATGAAGGTGAAAAATTGAAAGGAAACTTATAGTAAGTAATATCCACTTTATTAGGGTTCCAAGCCCAAAGGCAGAGAACCCTATTGTTTTTATATGTATTTTTCATTATTAGGGTTCCAAGCCCAACGGGCAGGGAACCCTATTGTTTTTGTACAGATTTTTCATTATTTTCCCGGCATTATTCTTCTCCGCTATGGGCGCAGGAGCCAGAAAATCCCAGAAAAATCTGACATGGCAGTCTGATAGAAAATCCTGACCGCTACTCAGCCTCCAAAATTTGTACCCGGAGTCACCTAGGTGGCGCTGTTGCGAAGGTCAATGCGTTTCAGCTACTAGCTCCCAAAGCATACCATAGGCCCTACAGTCAAACGCTTTATATGTGCTTGATCCTTGGATGATTCTGCATGTCGTTTTTATTGGCCACGCCTATTTCCGCCCAACTAGATATTTTGCCAGATCGCAAAAATGCTAAACATAATTTTAATCACTAATCTGTCATTTTTTGTCGAATCAATTTCAAACTTTGTACATATGATCTATAGACTAAGCTAAGTCGTTGTGATGAATAAAATGCGGAAATATTGAAAACTGGGCTAATGACATCATGTCAAATTAAGTGTGCTAGCTAGCACACGTCCTAATTGATGATATCTCCACAATGTTTTAGGTTTAGATGATGAGACTTTAGACTCTTACAAAGTATGAGCTGTAATCCACATCTACTTAATTTTGTTTTGATTTACCAATAAGGGGTGCTAAAGAGTCTAAAGGTTTGTTTCAGCACAACGGCTTGATGGATTTACACAGAACCTGGCACAGATGTTTATCATCGGACCCTTAAGCTATAATTTGAAAATGATTTAAAAGAGGGCGTGGCTCATAGGCTTTAAAAATTCTTACCCTTTAACTCATGAAAAATATATATTCTATGCAGAAAGTTACAGTTCATATCAGTAATAGTGTCATCTATAATCACAGAAAAAATTTGAATTTAGTCCAATAGGTGGTGCTGTTGTACCCAAAAAATGTTTTGGGCAATTTTCTCCCCATTTCTTCAGTAAAACAAACAAACAAATGATCTCATCCTGTATGTTCATTGAGTCAATCAAATTTCGATGAGTACTTTCAAAAATGTTTCTAAACTTATGCAAATTAGTAGAAATTTGCATAAAATTCAAACGTACTTTTGTTAACTCCTCCCGGCTGTCAAATCCAATCAACTCAAAACTTTGCCTGACAAGAGGGGAGGAACGGCTGACCAAACGATGTGGACGGATTTTTGATGATTTATTTTTTTTTGGAAATTTGACTTTTTAAATTAAATTTTTTTAATGAAAACTTTTTTTAGTATACTTTTAAAAGATTTTGACATTTTTCAAAGCTGTTCATAACTACTGTTCCTAAGGTCAATTCAAGTGTATCTGTTTATTTTTAGCTTGATTCAACAATAGGGGGCGCTATAAATAGGAAGAATTTACTGCTGAACTGGCTAAATGGATTTGCCTGAAACTTGGTGGTTGTCATCTTTATAGAGTCTTAGGTCTGCAATATCAATATGGTAATGATCGATCAAAGTGGGCGTGGTTTACGATTGTTTAAATTTTCAAATTTGAAAAAATTCCTATAAATCATTATTTGCATGTAAGAGGCAAATATCGTTAGGCTGTGTTGTCTGTGTAGCGTTGAGTTCATATCACGAAGATCGCCGCTCCATGAAGAAGTTTGCACTTTATATTTACAAAAATAGGGGGTGGGGGCACGCTTACAATTAGAACTAATGCATTTAAGCCATCTAAACAATAAATCCAAAGAAATGTAAGCTTACAAACTGAAATCATGAAAGTGCATGACAGTACTAACGTTCACTGTTGTGGGGACATGGATGCTGCCATCACATGTTAGCTTTAGTCTTTATTCATTTTTATGTTGTGTACTGTTTTTAATGCTTTAATTTCTGTGAAGCACTTTGGTCGGTTTTATGCTGTTGTAAGGTGCTATACAAATAAAGCTGCCTTGCCTTGTCCTTGCCTTCAAAATGAAAAACTTTAAATACAAAAGTTTTTTTAGTAAAACTTCAAAAGGTTTTGACATTTTTCAAAGCTCTTCATATCAACAGTACCTAAGTTCAATTTATGTGTATATGCTGATTTTCAGTTTGATTCAAAAATAGGGGGTGCTATAAATAGGAAGAATTTATACTGTCAAAATGGCTTAATGGATGTGCATGAAACTTTGTGGATGTCTTCATTTTACAGTCTTAAGACTATAATATCAATATGGTAATGATGGCTCAAAGTGGGTGGTTTAAGATCGTGTAAAATTTCAAAATTTTAAAAATTCCTAAAAATCTTTATTTGCATGTAGGAGGCAAAAGTTTTTAGGTTGTTTTAACTGCATAGTAATGAGATCATATAACAAAAATCGCAGCTCCGTGAAGAGGTTTGGTCTTTCAATTTACGAAAGTGTATTTTTAGGCTAGCAGTTGTAGCACGAATTTCATTATGCCAAACTTCTTGAATTTTGGCACAGAGTTCACTCTTAGGTGGTTTATGAAACACACAAAATGTAGTCCTGATTTGAGCACCCCCTTGTGTTTAACATTAGGATTATTCTGATTGACAGCCACTAGTACAAATATTATTTGATTTTCAGATAAGTTTTACATTTTTGATCCTTAGAAAAATATAGGCAGATGTCCCACATCATAAAAGCAATCTATGAATATTAAGAGATTTTTGTAAGAAAGCATAGATTTTTTTAAATGCTTTTTAACTTTGTCACATTTTTAGTATTGTTGAACAAAAAAGTAAATAATTTTTTTAGAAAGTTTTTATAAATCACATATAACATTGCATGTATGGTGATCTGAGAATTTTCCACTAATTTTATAAAATAGAATTTTTTTAATGAATATTTTAGTTTTGGGCGTGACCATTAAAATTACATTTACCCATTTTTCCTTGAAAAAAAAGCTTTGAATCTACTGATTCAACAACAACACCATTTTCTTCCACATGTTGACATTGCCATGTGAGAATATTTTGGTAATTTTGTGATGATGTATGATTTTTTTTAAGGATTTTTAAAAATCATTTCATCAGTAAGTCATACAATGAAAGTCATAGATTTTGTTGAAATTGCATTGACTCTAGAGACATTAATAAGTATTATTATTATTCCCAATATACTATTGAGGATCAGATAATTGTTTGGTAATCTTTAGATCAAATATGGATTTTATAATAAAGTTTTTGTTTTGGTCAATTTAATTTTAAATCTCAATATAATTTTTTTATTGAAAAAACATTTAATTTAGAAACAGATCATGATTTTTCATGGTCCCATGATGATCCAAGAAATTTTTAGAAATTTCTTTAAAAAGAATACAATTTTAATTAATTTAATAAACATTGTCAGTAATTATTTAAATGGTAAATGGCCTGTATTTGTATAGCACCTTCGTAGGGTACTACAACCCCCCAAGGCAACTTAACAACACAATCAGTCATTCACCCATTCACTCACACAGTCAGACGCTGGTGGGGATGAGCTACAATGTAGCCACAGCTGCCCTGGGACTCACTCAATGCGTTTACATGCAGCCAGTAATCCTTTTAAAACCCGAATTTTCACAATAACCCGGTTCCGCAGGTCCTTGTAAACGCCGCCAAAAACCCGGATATGCTCATAACCAGGTTTTTAAAAACCCGGTTACTACACCTTTTCTAACCCGAATGTTTGGTCGTGTAAACGCATACCGGGATATCCCCATCAAAGCGTGTGTTCTGCGCATGCTCTGTTCGCAAGGAATCTTGGTCTTTTGAGTAGCGAGACGTCTTGTATGCGCCAGAACACCGGAAGCAAACAACAAGTTGGGGGCAACATGGTGAGTCGCGGCACAGCACCACACTTTTGGAGTGACGAGGAAACTAAAGCACAAACAAACGCGGTCGCTATCTCTTCCGAACTGGGAAACATGTTGCTTTCATGGATACCAGAACAAGAAGAACCGGAAATTATGCATATTGCGTCTGGACGTAGTCCACACGTCCTGACGCTACCCCAACATCCGCATTTAAATCGGGTTATGCAAGTTAGAGGTAACTCTTTCTATTTATGCTTGTAAACGGGTTATTCTGATCAACTCAGAAACCCGAATACCGACCTTAACCCGATCATAACCCGGATATTGGCTGCATGTAAACGTAGAGACTGACAAAGGCAAGGCCTGCTGAACACTGGGGCCACCCGTCCTTCCAACCATCACCATCAGGCACTGTGGGTTCGGTGTCTTGCCCAAGGACACAACAACAGCATTCTCTGGTCAGAGTCGGAATCGAACCTGCAACCCTCCGATTACTGGAAAAACCGCTCTACCTCCTGAGCACTGCCGTCCCTTACAGCACGTGACTTAACTAACTAAATCTCGATGATCTTTAAAAATTAAATGATGGAATTGGGTTGTAATAAGGATTGAGATGTTAGTCATGCCTATGAAAGTATTCCATATAGGCTGTGCAAAGGGTTCAAAGAGTCATTCTGAGTGTTCATTTTATTGTGCTGGTTGAAGTGAGCTGATAGGACGCTGGCAAAAAAAAAACGTATTTTAGGGGCGGAGCCACATGAGGAATGGCAAAGGCAGGAGTGGGACCAGGTGGAGGACGCGCGCTGGTGTGCTTGGAACCCGTTGATAACTGGTTTCAGATCTAGTTCTTCTTCTTCTTCTCCGCTAAAGTGAAACGGGTGCAGGAGTCAGAAAAATGTAACATGGAAGTCTCTTAGAAAATCCCTACCCCTACTCAGATTCAAACACTCATACCCGAGTATAGTAACGCGAGTAAATGTAATCCGTTATGTTCCACCTCTGGTTTTGTTTATATGAGTATGGAATATGTGAGATGATAGCCATACCATACCGTTTTATTTATAAAAGTGCTTTCAACATGGCATTACAACCAACCAAAGCACTGTCTAAAATAAAACAACAGCACAAAATAGTTACATCATAAAATTAATACAACAAAGAACGGTTACAAACAAACCAAAACAATACAAATATTAAAAGTAGTGAGACCACAGATTTAAGAAGTGAAAACCACAGTGCCATGCTTAATTTCCATCTCCAGTCCCTTCGCTTGCTAATACTAGCCACACAAAATCTAACTAGCAAATATATACATGTTTCTAGACAAAAATAGCAACATAAGATCAAACAATATAGGTTTAAGATAACGGTATATGACAAAAATGCAGCTTTAAATGATGTTCCATATGGCCTACTACATATTGCTTAGCAAATAACAGAATGCTCAAGGCATGAGTTTCATCTTTGTGCAATGACACAGGGTGTGTCAGCCTGCAGCCGGAGGTGTGGATTATAAATATCTCTGAACTTGATCATTTTCCATATCATAAGACACCAAAACACAAGACTTTATCTAAATCCTTTATTAAAGTTCTCTTTTGTGGCTTAGAAAGTTATTTTCTAACTTAACCAGGTATTTACAATCATATTCTGTGTGCCTAAAATATGTTTTAAATCTAAAGTGTTTTAATAATATTGAGTGCTCTACAGTAATGACTAATGAGCTAACTAATGTTCATTTCTATAAGGATTTATTCCAGATCTTAAGTTGCACCAGATTAGTCGATTTGTTGAATTTAATAATGATTTATCAGTAAATTCACACATTAATAATGTAATTATGAATGTTTAACATATTTACTTCACATTGAGGGATAAAACTGTCTACGTGTTTGAGAAAGGAGTGGTGTCTGAGGTGTTTGGCCCACTTTTAACTTGTCAAATTCTGATTTGTCCAAATTGATAAACAATAGTTACTAAAAACAGTTGACACTTCCTCTAAAGTCATTTCTAGCGAGCTGTCCAGTTCGGCCGCCTGGGCCAGTAAACCACAAGGACCCATCTTCAAGGTTAAACCTTTTTTACAAACCTGAAAAGCTGCATCAGATGCAAACCTTGTCTGACCGCCAGCCTTCAGCCTGACGGTATCCCAGACCAGCGGTTCGGTATTCGGGGTGGAACTACGGGCTCCGAATACCACAGAAGTCAACTCCATTGGCTGTCTGTCCGTACTGACTTCTCCGGCCCCTGGATTGCCGAGCCTTCACTACAAGTGTTCGTAGATTTTGCTCAACTGGCGTGGATGGTTTAATTAATTGATAATTTGTTAAACTATACAGTCAGATTCATTTTATCACGATTTTCTAAGACACTCAGTCAGGTTTTGTTAACATAACATCTAAGTTTACATTCCATCGTTTTGTAAAGGGTTAATTTACATCTACTTAAGGAACCATAAGACACGAGATTTCATAGTAAATATGAAATCAATCTTATGGATCTTTGGGTACTTTTAACCAGAAGATTGGAACTTTTTATTGCAGGGATTATGTAACACTTCGTATTAACTGAGAGACAACAGAAGAGAGAGTCACCTTTAAAACGTTTAAGAAGATTTATTTCTAAACAGTTTTAAACAAGACTAAGTCTAAACTCTAAGTGAAAGGATGGATCTTGGTGTGAATGAGTCGTGAGATGGATGGTGTATGTGTGAGTGATGATGTCATCAGAACTCCCGTATCCGGAGAAGCACGTCTGAGTGGGAAGTGATGTTTTGCTCTTAAGCTATGATCGGAATTTCATAAACACATGAGACGCCATTTTGCCGCTCCACACATACCCTTCAGGATGAGACATCCGTACAGATCCAGAATGCCGGGTCCTCTGACCCCCCTTTCGGTACCGGAACCGATGAAACAGCGTCAGCAGTACGACAGACTAGTCTTTGGATTGTCTCCAGGTAAAAAGCGACAGTTGGTTGACAGCGTCAGATGGACCCGGAGGGTCAGTGAGTTCAGCTTTTATTCTGAAAGGAACCGTTGCTTGGTTGGTAAAGTGCAACAGATTTTATCCAGCTTGTTGGTTCTTCGCTTAAAAAGGAAGTCCGGGTGGCCGGGCGGTCCGATACTTCTCTTAGCATGCAGAGAACTGGACTAAGATGGTGTGGGACTGGTTTTATTAATCTGGATGTTTTGATTTGCGGTCGAATCGAAGTTGGCAGATTTATAAACACCACAGAGACTATGCCACGCTTCAGAAAGGAAGGTTCCGATTGGATGAGTAAACAATGTGTCATGCGTTTACATTACGTGTGATCAGAATGTCTAGTGCAGCTAGACTAAAGTCATATTACTCATTAAAGTTTACTAATCATAACATTGTCATTTCACAGATTGGTCAACATCTTATTATTGACTTAACACTTTGATTAGCTTTATTAAAAATATTTATTTGACTAATAGGGCTGTCGTGGTTGAGGAATTACCCCTGCGGTGATTCAGGGTGGCTTAATATTGCGGTATGCGATATTATTGCAGTCCTTTTTTTTATTGCAGTACTATCTAAACATAATGTTTACACATTTAAAAAAGGTTAAAAATTGCCGTGCCTTCTTTTATAACACTTTACTGAATGCAGATCAAAGGGCAGTAACAACACAGATCGCAGTAACGTTTGTTTCTCCGACAGTCGGAGTCCGACTGAACTTAAAAACAACAAAATTCAGGAGAAGGTTAAACTTTTAAATGCAAATTTGGCTGCAGCATCTAACAAATAAGAAACAAGTCCCCATTTTGTTTAGTTGTTTAAAATCAAGCATAAAAAATTACATGTACCGGGCGCGCGCGCGCCGGGGGGAGGGCGCACTATCATTTCACTTTCACACACACGAATGACGTGATTTATAGCTCGGTCACGTCCTTGTTACCCACAAGGAAAACCAGCATGTTAACTACGGTTTGAGAGAGGATCTGAGAGGGGTGGCAACATTTGCAGCAACACTGAAAACCCTCTCGGATGGTGCGCTCGTTGCACTTACCCCAAATTCCACTACCTCCGCTCCCCTCCGCTCCGGTCCGGCCCCGCTCGCTTCCGAACTCAACTTGCGTGCGACTCTGGCGAGCAAAAGGAATCTCTCCCGGTTGTTGCTCCACCATGACAGGGGGGTTTCTTTAGGGTGGATGCATTCCTCCTGCAGGTAGCGAGTGAGCTCCAGCTCGGCTCAAACTCTCTTCGGGACGGTTGCGGAAGCAGTGCTTGTCCGGGACTTCAGCAGGTCTCCGAGCGTTTATTTATTTATTTATTTTTGCCGCTGGTGGCAGCTCTGTCTCGGCCAAGGACTCTGGCTGCGCAGCAGCTGACGTACTGAAAACCAAAGCGCTCCCAAAGGAGCGAAGTAACGTTTCGTTTTGATACCAGTGCAGCCATCCTTCTCAACATGCATCATTGAGTTGAACCAAGTTCAGTAATCGCGGTGGCCCATGATGCAGCGCGGTGGGCTTCTTCATATTGCGATATTTCATTTTTGCGGTTACCGCGACAACCCTATTGACTAATTAAAAGGAAAGAGTCCTTTGTCTTCATTCTTCTCTTGAGCTGGAAAGGAAGCAGTTTAGAAGCAAATGCATGACCTTGAGGCAGTCTCATGCAGATTAGTTCCTGCTGAGGAGAGGGAAAATGACTTTTAGGTGGAAAACAGTCATTTCATTCCGTTACAATTTCATTCATTGTCTCAGTTACCTTGTTTCAACCATCATTCATCATGATGTGTTCTGTCATCATTAGTAGTAGAAATATAGTATTACATTCATTTTCTAAACTAAACTATTAACTTTGCCTCTGTCTCAAATTATTATAAAGGTGTGATTTCCCTTGACTACAAAAAGACCTGGTTTCATCCTAAATCAAATTTCTAAAGATCAATAATATTGATAGTTCATATTTATATGGAGTATGGCATCTTATTGATTAAATGTAACCACTTACATTGCGTTACAGTAGTGATTTGTTTTATTATTAGTAGTGTTTGTTATTTGGCAGAACCTGGCGTTGATCGTCCTGGGAATTGGTGCACTCTTTGCCATTTTCTTCCACCTGGGAATTACGGAAAGGCATGCCCCTGTAGCAGAAGAGGAGGCTGGAGATGAGGAGGACAGAATGAGGAAGAATACTGAAGAGGAGGCGGCTGATGAGGAGCGAAAGCTTTTGTTGCCTGGTCCTTCTAACAGAACTTCATCTCTTCTGCAGTGGAAATGTTGGCTCCAGCAACCTTCTTTCTACCAGGTATACGTCTCCTCTCTAATGAGTAGCCTTGAACTCAAACCCAACCCAAACACACCTCACTTCTACTGCCAGCAGGTCTAAACTGTGTTTCTGTAGGTGGCTTTACTCTACATGTCCACCAGGCTCATAGTGAATCTCTCCCAGACGTACATTTCAATGTACCTCATTAACACTCTTGGCCTGCCCAAGGTAAGCATAAGCTGTTCAGATGTTTGATACGTCTGCAGATATTTCATCTCTGGGTATTTCTGTTTCTCCTCCTGTAGAAATTCATTGCAACAATACCACTGGTGATGTATGTCAGCGGTTTTTTGTCGTCATTCATCATGAAGCCTGTCAGTAAACACATTGGAAAATCTGTAAGTACAGCCTGCTGTAGCACAACAATCTGTCATCACTGTACTGGTCTCAGGTCTGGACCACAACAATGTAATTTTGCCTGAAAACCAGTGTTGCAGCTTTCAGCCTTGTTGCAGTAATGTAATACCTCGATGACTCCAGTAAGATGTGGAAACCGTTGATATCCTCCAGCAGCTTCAGCTACTGGAGCTGCTGCAGCTAAATGTTGGACTGTTTTTCCAGTACTTCATGTAAAAGTTCAGTTCTCGATGAGTAGTGTCGGGGCTGGTATGAAGGACTGGACCCAAATGCAGAGTTCGGCAAAACAAGGCAACAAAAAATGATCAAAAACAGAACTGAGGCCTAGTCCACACGTAGCCGGGTTTTTTTAAAACGAATATCCGCCCCTCCAAAAACTTGCATCCACACCACCTCGTTTAAAAAAAAAACTCTCCACACGTACCCGGATAAATACGTTGTTAAGGACATGCCAGACCTGTAGGCGGCAGTACTTCCCCCGTTCTTAACCTCGTCCTTCGTCTGTGGTCTTCCGCAAGCAGCAGTAATTCCGCTTGCAAACACAAACAAGCAGAAAGCGCTTGGACCATTGATAAAGCGAGCGCAGCTCTGAGGGCTTCCATGCTGTCGGCTAGTGTAAACACAGGTCGCACACGTGATGTCAGCATTTTTTTGTCGCGGAAAGTGACGTTGCGGACCTTAAAACTCCGGTTTTGTCTGTCCACACGCAGACACCCAAAACGGAGAAAACGCAGATCTTCACTTTGGCCGGAGTTTTTAAAAAGATCCGTTTTCGTGTGAAAAAACTCTGTTTTCGTGTGGATGACAGGCCAAAACGTAGAAAAATATCTACGTTTTGGCAGATCCCCGGCTACGTGTGGACAGGGCCTGAGTCAAAGGACCCAGAGATCAGTAGCTTAATGCCTGGCTGGAGCGAGAGAATGAAAACTAACGAACTGGCAACTGAAAGAGAACAGAAGCTGGTTAAATACACACAAGAACAGCTGGGAGAAATCAGAGTGATGAGGAACAGGAAACCGAGCTGAAACAGGAGAGGTGACACCAAAATAAAACAGGAAGTGGGATGGATGAACAGGTCTCACAGCAGGACAACAAGTAGTTCTGTTGGACTGTACAGCATTTCCAGCCAATAGAGCAGTCCCATATAAACAAAAGGTGGAAATGAAGAATAATTTGAGGTTTAACTATTTTCACAGCGCCAACAATGGTTAACAGACAGGTTCTGATTCATGGGCCAAAGGTGGTCCGGTGAGGAAGGGAACAGGAAAATAATGGTTCAATGTTAATAAAGAAGAAGTGGAAACAGCTTTGAAAGTCTTGTTTGTTTGTCGTTTGTTTTTTCCAGCTCACCTACTTTGTGGGCCTGCTGCTAATCATGGCTTTCTCATACTGGGTGCTTGTGGACGACAGGATGGGTCAGCAGATCTACGGGCCCGCTGTGCTGCTGGGGGCCGGCTCAGCCACCATTCTGGTCATATCTCTGGCCATGACAGCTGAGCTCATCTCTGACCAGACGGTGAGATGTGCCTCCTCCTCATCTGTGTTGGTTTGGTTTGCGAGCCAGAGCTGGGCTTTACCCCCCCCCCCCCCCCCCCCCCCCCCATCTGTATTGTGTCTCTTTGCAGCAAAGTGGAGCATTTGTGTATGGAGCCATGAGTTTCACTGATAAGCTGGCCAATGGCATTGCTGTGATGATGATTCAGGCTCTGCATCCCTGCCAGTTAGTACACACACACACACACACACGCACGCACGCACACACACACACACACACACACACACACACAGCAGTTCATCAGGTCCCTGTGTGGGCCCACGGCAGCGTCTGAACCAGATTTCGGCTCGTTAACAAACTTTAGCAAATAATTAAGACGCATTTTCGCCTAATTTATTTATTAACGTAAATAATCCAGTAAGAAATATTCTACACTTACGCCAACAAATTGAAGGGCAGTGAAGAAAGTTTAGAGTCTACAAAATTACATTGATCACATTTTTAAAAGTTTTGTCACGGGGCCCAAAAAATCAGCAGCCGAGCCAGAAACACCTGTGACCAGGAGAAGCCAACCTCAGGATCCTCCCCAAGGCAACCTCATCTCCCAGTAAGGATATCATTGAAACACTGGATTCCATTGATAAAAGGCTTTTGGGATTTGTGGGATGTCTCCACCTTCTACAAGATCTACATAAAGAATTCCAGAATCAGCCAGGAGCAGGTGGAGAGGCTTGCTACTGGGAATGCGTCCCTGAAGGAGTCCGAGTCTTCTCTGACAGGAAATGACTCGGCTCCCTCGGGACGAGAACCTTCATGACATGTAACTGTTTCATTTAGACTACTTCTGACTGTTGATTTTAACTAGTTTTACTATATTATGTGTTGTTTTTACATAAAAACATTTGAACCCTCTGTAGGCAGGCGTTGCAGGTTAAAACCTACCTACTTGTAGGGATGGGTACCTTTGACATTTGAATCGATCCGGTACTAATTCCCGGTACCTAGGAATCAATACCGGTACTTATCGGTACCAATATTCGATAATTTTGAGTGTTTAATATTTTAATTCTCTTTTATAATTAAATATATATTTTTCTCAATATATAACCATATTTGATAAATATCACGATAACTAACATTCAACTGTTTGTATTTTAACGTCGTCCTTGTAGTTTTATAAGCTGATAATTAAACTGAAGCAAACATCTTTACTGTGAACTAAATTTACCGTGTATCTTCATTCCTTTTACCGTCTTTTTTCTTTTGATTTTTCCTACTGGGAAGTTAGAATTTCCGAGGAGAAAGCGAACGCACCATTAGCTGATAACAATGGTGGCAATGGAAGCTAACATATCAAGCTAACGCTATCTTTAACAGTTTATTTAACTGCTGGAGCAGATTAAAACGGAGAAAGCGAATGCACCATTAGTGAAACGGAAGCTAACAAATCAAGCTAACGTTATCTTAAACATTTCATTTACCTACCGGAGCAGATTAAGATGAGGATGTCTCACTTAGATCGTTGTCGCTGGTTTCATCATCACCCAGTTACCCATCACATTTAGTGAAGTGGACCCAAGTGTTAGCGTGCGTTCTTTCTACCATGCTGCTCTGTTTACAACATGCTCGCAGCGACCGACGACATAACGCTCTTGCGCATGCGCAGCTGTCTAGGCAAGTTCTCGTTATGAAGGACGGGTACCGAAACGAGGCACCGTTTCAAATGACGTGAATCGGTGCTCGGTCGGTACTATGGAATTCGGTCGGTACCTTAAAAAGTACCGAATTCGGTACCCATCGCTACCTACCTGGTTACTCCACATACGTATTTCATGAGCATTTTTTAACTCAGAAGTACCCCTGAAGGACTTAGGTGTTCGTCCTTTTATCAAAACTTATTTTGAGCCTGAGAGGGTTAAGCATTTGTCAGAAACTTGGTGTGATTGCTTGTCGTTGCCCATCTTGACCAGGTCCCCCTTGTAAAAGAGCTTTTTAATCTCTGGGATTTAATAAATAAAAAAAATACTTGAAATGGGTTTTGGAGCTTCAGGCCCACAGCATGAGAGACAACCTGGTGTTTGCAGGCCTGCCGGAGCAGACGGGAAGGCAGCTGGACTTCCTCCAAACCCACATGAAGATACCTGAAGAAACGGTTAAAAACGTTACCTTTCACCGGCTCCATCGCATCGGAGCCAGACGAGTGGACAGCAGAAGACCCCAACCCATTGTGGCTAAATTCGAGCACGTCAAGCAGAAGCACCTGGTGAAAGGACGTGGGAGAGAACCTAAAGGAAAAGACTTGAGCGTGAATGACCTGTTCCCGCTGCGTAAACACGACGCCATCACCAGGGACAAGCTCCATGTTAACAAGTTCTACAAGGAGCAAGGAGTGACGGGCTGGCTCTTGTAGCCCAACATTAGGTCACGCATTTTTTATTCTAATCTGAGTTCACTTGGTTTCAGCATGTCAGCTGCTAGACCAGTGTTTAGATGATGAGATGCTCACCTGTTTCCTCACACCCTCAACACCGTTACTTTTTTTCTCTTTCTTCTTTTTTAACCTTTTTTATTCTTTCTTTTCCTGCATTTATTTCTCTGCTTCTGGAACTTTACATCTGCATGGCACAATCACGCAATTTTCCAACACTCTCAGTGCACACAGTCACACACACATAAATATAGAACATATACACACACACACACGGTCACACACTCACTTATAATTCACATTTTTAGCCAGACAACCACAAGCACTATTGGGTACCGTAAATCCTCTAATACAGGCCCGGGCCTGTATTTGACTCAAGCTCATCAAGCTCCAGGCCTTTATTGGAAGGAGGGCCAGTATTAGAGGCAGGCCTCTATTTCTATTTGAGCAAAATGAACTAATGGTTCGCTGGAGTTTTTGACAATTAAAATTGCGTCCACATTTTCAAAGTTAAACACATTTCTTTTAACAACGGTAGTTTCTGCTTCAGCCCTCTCCCCCCTCCCCCTGCTTCAGCCCTCTCCCCCCTCCCCCTGCGCAGCGGCCGCAAACTCACTGATGCGCCTGCAGCCTCTTGGAGTTCCTGCTGCTCTAAACATTAAAATTATTATTTCATTTTCTATTCCTCACTTCTGATTACCTTCAGTGGTGTCTGTTTGTTGCAACCAGCAGGTACAAAAACTAACTTGTTTTTATTTGACTATTTTTCTGTCCTGCCTGTTTATTATCTTCCTGCATCTCCTCTCAATCCTAAAGAGAAACTGCTACATGGGTTCATATATATTCACCTCATGAGTTACCTTTGAACTGCAGCTCTAAAAGATCTACCGACCGCAAAAACAGCGGATCTCAGGCCCTGTCCACACGTAGCCGGGGATCTGCCAAAACGTAGATATTTTTCTACGTTTTGGACTGTCATCCACACGAAAACGGATCTTTTTAAAAACTCCGGCCAAAGTGAAGATCTGCGTTTTCTCCGTTTTGGGTGTCTGCGTGTGGACAGACAAAACCGGAGTTTTAAGGTCCGCAACGTCACTTTCCGCGACAAAAAAATGCTGACATCACGTGTGCGACCTGTGTTTACACTAGCCGACAGCATGGATGCCCTCAGAGCTGCGCTCACTTCATCAATTGTCCAAGCGCTTTTTGCTTGTTTTTGCAAGCAGAATTACTGCTCCTTGCGGAAGACCACAGACGAAGGACGAGGTTAAGAACGGGGGAAGTACTGCCGCCTACAGGTCTGGCATGTCCTTAACAACGTATTTATCCGGGTACGTGTGGACATTTTTTTTAAAGAGGTGGTGTGGATGCAAGTTTTTGGAGGGGCGGATATTTTTTTTTTTTTTTTTAAAACCCGGCTACGTGTGGACTAGGCCTCAGGCTCAGGGGGAGAGAGGTCCAGAGTCTGGGGGCCACAGCAGCAGATGATCCATCACCTTTGGTTTTTAGCCTGGTGCTGCACAACCAGTAGGCTTTGGTCACTTGAACTCAGGGACCTGCTGAGGGTGTAGGGATTGAGAAGATCATCAATGTATGATGGTGCTGGTCCATGTAAGGCCCTATAGACCAGAACCAGGATCTTGAAATGAACCCTGAAGTGTAAGCTGACCAAGAGAGTCTCTGACTTTGGGAACCAGCTTATCTGGGGCACAGATGAGGATCTTAGTCATATCTTCATTCAGCTGAAGAAAGCTCCCACCATCCAGGTTCTGATAGAGTCTAAGCAGGTGTGTAACAGCTGCAGCTTAGACATCTCATGGGGCTTAAAGGAGATGTACAGTTGGATGTCATCTGCATAAAGATGGTAGGAGATTCCTTTGAAGGAGCTCCTGAAGAGGAAGAGGAAGAGGAAGCAGATAGAGGAGGAAGAGCAGAGGCCCCAGCACAGAACCTTGTGGGACACCATGGGTAAGGGAGGTGGTGGAGGACCTAAACTTGGAGACGGCCACAGAAAAGGAGCGCTCAGAGAGATAAGAGGAGAACCACTCCAGAGCAGATCCTGATAGGCCGACCCAGTCTCTCAGCCTCTCCAGTAGCAGGTGATGGTCAACAGTGTCAAAGGCTGCAGTCAGGTCCAGCAGGACCAGAACAGAACAGTCCCCTGCATCACTGTGAGTCAGAAGGTCATTAGAGACCCTAAGAAGAGCTGTTTCAGTAGAATGAGCTCTTCCTGACTGGAAACCAGGAAACTAGAAAATTTTGAGAGGACATTATAGTTGAATCTAAAATGCTCTGAGAGTAAAACTGTACGGCTTTTTTTCAGCACTCGGACATCAATTCTAATTGCTTTACAGCTGGACAGGGCCCAGAGGGGGAAAAAGAGGATTGCTAATAAATTGCACGTGGGAAACCGCTGCTGGCTGATTCTAATCGCATCTTACTAGAAGGAACGCGTGAGAGTCGGTCAGTCAGGCCCGTAGGTGGGTGTGTTGGGTTGGACCACAGGAAAGAAGTGTCAGCAAACAGGTGGACTCCACACGAACAATGTAATGTAATTCTCCTGCCAGGGCCAGATTGAGCGGACCAGAGTTTAAACGTGCTAATTGCTGCAGACTTTTTAAACCAAAAACTGGATGGCAACAGAGAACTGTGTTACGCCTGCTCCATCTGAGCCGGTGAGGAGGAAGAAAAGCTGCAGTGTGCACGTTTTTGATGTGTGAGGAGCACACCTTCCACATGGTCACAGCTTCAGCGGCAGGACTGCATTAAGCCCAGAAACCATTCATGTGCTAATCAAATGAACGTGTTTTAGAGCTCAGCATCAGCATTGTTGCCACACGATGCCAGATGTCTCCATACTTCTGTGTGTTTGTTAGTACGGTGGTGTGCTGTCCAGCCTGTGTCTGGTTCTATCACTACATCATGGTCTTCGTAACCGGAGGAGTGGCGATTTTTGCAGCGTTGGCGCTCTGCTCCATCCTCATCTGGCCGATCCGGATCAGACCACGTGAGTCCCACGGATAAATAATTACCATGTCCCTCTGTAGTCGGTGCAGACTCGGAATCCTGTGTTTCTGTTTCTAGGTGATCTCCAAGTTGTAGCGGATACAACCAGAGTCAACTGACACGTTCCATGTTTTAGCAACAGAGCAGAGAAACACAAAGGTGTTTGCTTCGGACATTACAGAGAAAAGTGAGGACCTATTGTTGTTCCTCGCTGGTGTATTTTCTTATGGTGTTTTTGCCGCTTCTGTCTTTTTCTTTTTCATTCACATTTATTGATCTTAATTGCTCTTTTCTCCCATTTTTTACTTTGATCTTTTTTGATCATTTTTTAAATATGCGTTGTGTTCTTGTGAAGCACCAAATGATTGCTATACAAAAATTGTTCCTTCTTTTCTTCAGCTTTGGAAAGTGTCACGTTGCGAGTTAGGAGGAGGTTAGGAGCCAAGATGCAGAAAACACCAGATGACTCGAGGCAGGAGCGGTTTAAAAGTAAAATCCTTTTAATAGGATGAGGAACCAAAAACCCAAAAGGGCAGGAAGCCAAAAACCAAAGTCCTGAAACCCAGGAGAATGAAAGCTCACATAGAGCACAAAACCTAGAGACGAGGCACGAAACAACACTGACACAAAACAATGGACCTACAGGAGATTGAGACACAGACAGGGCTTTATACACTGGGGAGGATGAGAGGGAGATGACCTGCAGGTGTGTGGGGAGAGCGACCAGGTGAACAGAGTTACTAATTAGGGAGGGAACAAACATGACCAAAGAATAAAAACTAAAGACAAGAAGAGCAGGAACATAACTAATAATCTAAGGAGGGGGAAAAAAACCTCAAACGCTGATGGGAAGAAACACACTAGAGAGACTAATAACATGAACAGCTGTAGCTAAGGAAAATGACCTAAGAATAAACCTAAAGACCAGAAGGGCAGCAAACATAACTAATATTCTAAGGGGGAAGCTGAAACTAGAGAAAAAACACTACAGAAAGAAAAACTACAGGGGCGTGACTAAAAGGGGGCCAAGGGAGCACAGGACCTGGGAGGGGGATGCCTGAGTAGGGAAACCTAGAGGACTGAAGATCTGGGGGCAAATGGGGAACACCAGGAGACACATGAGGAAGACGCAGAACAAGGACACATGAGGGCGCTAGGAGACACAAAAGGAGAACCTAGAGAGGGATGGAGAACACAAGGAGAAACATGAGGGGAGACGCAGACTATGACAGAAAGTGCAGGAAGAAAGTGAGGAAATTCAATGGCACTAGACTGTCAGTTAAAACTCAAGAACAGGAAACTATGTTTTCTTAGAAAATCCATTTTCTTGTGTACTGTTTTTGTCTGATTTTGTTTTGTGGACACTACAATGTCTCCCAGGGGCGGATTTAGGACTGAAGAAGATCCGGGGCTTAACACACACACACACACGCACGCGCGCACACACTCACGCGCTCACACACAGATGTGACGCCCACTAGTCAACATCTTAAATATTTGTCTTGTACCACATAATTTTTAATCTGAAGCTACATATTAAGCATATTCAGGGCAGAGTATTGTTCCTGTTAGTGTTTAGTGTGAGATGATAGTAAATATTCCCTTTCTTTCTCCAACAACTTTACCTGATAAGCTAACTTTAGGCAAACCAGCAGCACAACAAATATTTTCAAATAAGACTCACAAACCTGAGTCAACACCAGTTTCATCAAAGCTGGGGTTCTGTCGCCGTACTTTTGGTCTAAAAAACCTCCTTATGTCCATCTTCACTCATGCGTTTCAGGCAGAGAGTGTAGAAGAAGCCGGCTGCTGAAGGGCTTCTTCTTCAGTGGTGGAGGCTCAGGCAGGCTGTATACAAACTACTGCCAGCTGCTCCCTCTCTGTTGGACTTTGGTACTGCATTTTACTTCCATGATTTAGATCCGGGGCTTTTCATAAAACATCCGGGGCTTCAGCCCAAGTAGCCGGGCCTAACGCCGCCCCTGATGTTTCTGTTAGTTTATCACAGAACAGTGGGAAATAAACTAGAGTTGCAAACTTTATTTAAAAAACTGGAGCAAACCAACCAACCAACAGCTGAAAGGATGCCAGAGAAGACTTCGTAACAGCCGATCTGCTTCCATTCCTGTGCTGACTGGCTGGGTTCTGCACCACAGAACCTAATGAACAGAGCAGAACCCCGTCGCTTGAAAGACTTCTCATTGCTCCTTGTTTCTCTTTGCATTTTTCAGACAATTAAGTTTGATTTTTCTTTATTTAAATCACATGCACTCACATTTGATATTAGAAAATTAAAATGTGTGTTTTAGTCATTTTAAAAGAGATTAATTCTCTAATCTCAAAATTTGCTTGTTCAAATGATATAAATCTTGCTAGTCACACCAGTGCTGGTACTGCTGTGTGACTAGCAATGGCTCTAAGGCTTTTTTACACAGAGTGCAGAATGGATGCGAGTCCGTTTCTGTACGGCTTCAGCGGACCAAAGATCAGAGTCCATTCTGAGCATTCACAATAGCTGCAGTGCAGTGCGGATGCAGATGCATGGCTCTGGAAAGTTTCCACATGGAGTGGATTTTTTCCAGATGCTGCACACAAATTGATGAAATGAAAGCTAGACAGGAAGTGAGGCACTAAGCGCGCTGTGCGTTTCCACTAGGAGTCTTCTGCTGTATTTCATCATAAAACCTTTGGGATTTTAAGGGAAGTTCACACTATATTTACAGGTATATTTTTAAATGTATAATGTTGAATTTTTAATTATTTGGTGCTGTTGTGGGAGCAGATATCCAGAGACGTTCAGCACATGAACTGCAGTCAGTGTGAATAACAGACTGCCCGGAAGCCATGCAGAAGCCCGACCTGCTCTGTTCACGTTCAGTGTGGAACGGGCTACAACTGTGACCTCAGTGAGAGTCTGAATCAGTTCCATTCTGGAATTATGTGTGATTTGTGTTGGAATATTCTGTTTAAATAAAGGAATAAAATACAGATGAATGTGTCCCGATGGTTCTGACGTGTCTACTTGACCCATATCAGTTCAGCTGTTGCAGACAGCAGCGGGTCAAAACAAAAACAAAGTTATTTCAGATTTTGAATCAAGTACTAATCTTCCATAAACAGCCAATATTTTAAGCTGCGTCTTGTGCGTTTCCGTTTCAGTTAGAATGAAGATATTTGTACGCAGTTTTTTTCTGAATCTTTCTGATTTTTAATGGAAGTGAAGAGCAAACGGGAGCTGAGTCGAGAGAAGAAACTCCTCCTAGTCCACTTTTTCTCTGAGCCAACATCTAGCAGCTAATGCTGACTCTGCACAAACCAAACAGTTAAGAATTAACATGTCGACTAGCTTGCAGTCAGCTGATTGTGTTAAATGAGCAGGGACCTCATTCATTAAGTTGCCTTTGCACAAAACACTCATTTATACACATACACACACACACACACACACACACACACACACACACACACACACACACACACACGCTGTTATCTGAATGAGAACCTTAACAAATGTATTCTTTTAAAGATATCTCATTACGTATATATTACACCAATTTGTGGGAATGTTTGGATGGAAGCAGACAGAGTCTAGGAGAGTCTCCTCATTGCTAGCTTGAACAAATACTTTAAAGATCCTGTATCGGGCATATAGGCAGGGCCGTTTCTAGCATTGCAGGGGGCTTATGCAGGATTTTGTCTTCCCCCCCCCCCCCCCCCCTATTTTGACAAACTGCAGTTGAACGATGGCCTACCCTAAGCTGGGCGGACACTGTGTGACTTTTTCACTCGTAGCACTCAGCTTCAGCTCAAACTGTACGACTTCCTCGCAGGGCAGATCTCACGAGTCAAGAACAACTTTCAAAAAATAAACATGCTGGAAAAGAGTGAACAGCAAGGTTTTCATGTACTTTTTTTGTTTTTAGGACGAAATATAGATAAAAACATCACAAGCATGACATTATTCCATTACATAATTTTCCCGTAAAAGTCGACCACAAATAGTGTGAAGATTGCCTGAAGTGAGACCTCCCGAGACGGGGGATCAGGTTTCAGAGGAGCAGAATTTCTCACACCACCTGTCCCGCAGTGCATCTCGGTAGGGGTGAGGAGACACCGCACTCGTTCTCAAATTCGGGGAAAAGAAAAACGGATTACAAGCCCTCATTCTGAGCACTCCTTGGTTTTGGACAGACTTCCTCACGGTGCTGTGACGTCACTGGTCTTAAAACTCACCTCATTAGCGCGCATCCCCAGAATCTGGACATGTATTTGGTTGTTGCCAGAGCTGGTCGGATCTTGTGGATTTGAAGCGGAGTGATCATTCCTGTCTCTCTAAACGATCTTCGATCAACACCGACCAATCACGTTACGCATTTCCAACGTTTTGCAGGAAGTAAACACGTCTTCTGTATGCTACTTAGTTAGCATACAGCTTTAGTTAGCATACAGCTTTACATGTTTACTTGGCAGCAAATGTACCAGTTGTCACTAGTTAGTTATGTTAGAGCTGGTTAGTTAACTACCTGTCAACTTCCTGAGATAAGTCACGTGGAATGCTAACAGCAGCTCCGCTTCGTGAGCTCCTAGAAGTTAGTTTTGCTGGTGAGTTTTCTGGAATAGCTGCGTATTTTGTGCTTTATTAAACGCAGTAACCGTGAACATGTACGTATTTGTGCAGAGATGTGGGAGCGGTGTGGTTGTCCATTAATGACATAAACTTGCTGTTTCTCAGCGGGGTCAGAATGAAGACGAGTAGGTCCTATAAGCTGGTGCTGCACAAGAAGGGCTTTGGTGGCAGCGGTAAGAACTTCCACGGCTTTGGCTCCACGTCTGACCTTATCATGAGAAGCTCCAAGAGCTGTCGCGTACACTTCATAGGGCTTTCTCTTCCAACAGATGACGAGCTGGTTGTCAACCCTAAAGTCTTCCCTCATGTCAGCTTGGGGGATATAATAGAAATCGCGCACCCAACAGATGAATACAGGCGAGTGCACAAGGCTTAAACAACGTCATCCTCTCTGCTGTGCCTTTGCTCTGATCTTTTGTATTTGTACATCCACAGTCCTCTTCTGCTGCAAGTGAAGAGCCTAAAGGAGGATCTTCAGAAAGGTAAACAAACAAACAAACAAACCTCTCACTAGTCCCACAGAGATTTAGGACTGAATGTTTCAGCTGAAATCCAGACTCATCAGACCAAAGAAAGAGGTTTTCAGCCTCCTCTGGTTCAGTTCTGGTGACCCTGTGGAAACTGTAGCCTCGGTTTCCTGTTCCTAGCTCACAGGAGTGAAAACCCGGTGTGGTCTTCTGCTGCTGGAGTCCATCTGGAGCAGCTGGTGTTGTTCTGCAGACCCTGGTTGGAACCATTCTCTGTAAACTCCTGATTGTGGGCTCAAATCCCAGTAGATCAGACAAGTGAAGCAGCACCAACAACCGTATCACATTCTCTGTTCAGCGGTTCTCTTCAGCTTCATCTAGATCAGGGTTGTCAAACTCATTTTCACTGAGAACCACGTCAGCATTATGGTTGCCCTCAAAGGGCCGGGAGTAACTGGAAGGCTGCATGTATGTCTCAGTATTTCATAATTCACGAAACAATAACTGTACATTTTTGCTATTACAGCATTCCTTTCAGATGAGGTAAAAAACAGTCAAAGTCCCATTAGTCATCATCACACGCTGGTGAAATGACATTTCTGCATTTGACCCACCCCGGTGTGAAGTGGTGAGCTCTGGTGGTTTAACCCCCCCAGGCCAACCCCTTAAAGCTGAGTCAGTGCGGTTGCATGCTCCCTGACCGACAAGTTCACCCAGGTTGACCTTATTGGATAACCTGGGAGTTCGGGGTTTCCCCCAGTACTTTATAGTAGGGCTGCAACTAACGATTATTTTCATAATCGATTAATCTGTCGATTATTTTTTCGATTAATCGATTAATCGGTTCATTATTGTTTAGCTATTTAACCTATACAAGTGATGGATGCATTTCAGTTAAGAAAAAAAATATAAGAAAAGTGTGCAGTTGACTGCAATCTATTTTATTGCACATGAACAGTCAGCAGTATAAAATGAGCTAAACAGTGCAAAATATCAGTCCAGAATAATTTTTTAGCATTAGCTGGAAGCCTGCTCCTTCCACCATGGGTAGTGGCCTCATGTCTTTTACCAGCATGTTTAGAATAGAGTTTGTAAGTGGTATGAATTGCTGGGGGGTGAGTGTCTTGTTCCCCATGTAGTTGTCCATCGTTGCTTGTTTTTTCTGCATAAGAAACACAAATAGACTGAAATAAGTACACATATAAAATAAAGCAGCACACACACTACAACACTAAATCAATATTATATTATTTGAATTAATTAACAATATACAGTGATCATTCATTTCGAGGGTTACGTTCTACAAAATAGCCCGCAACAGGAGATATTCAGAAAAAAAATAATATTTTTTTTTAACTATTAAAAAGCTCTAAGTAAGAAGCTCATGAGGTTTTTACTTTGAGTCGGGAGTGTTTAAATTAGCTACAGAAATGTGAAAAATGATTATTTTGTGTAATACTGTTTAAGAAACATGATAAAAATGTGTTGTGAAGCGTTTTACAGCGTTAGATAGTAAAACAGCCTTTTAATAGTAAAAAAAATGACTTTCTGAATTTCTCCTGTATTTAAAAATTGAAAGCGTACAACTATGCCGCGTTATATTCACCTGGACACAGCTCGTCTGTATATTTTTCTCCGCGGAGTTGTCCTTTTATGAATGAGGAACATAGTTATGGGTTTGTGCCATTTTTCTCTTAACGAGAACATTCTTACAAACAGACGTGCTAAATTTGGCAAGCGCATGATTCACAACACGGAGGAGATTCACGATTGCATCTAGTCAATCAGAAGTAGAACACCGTAGACTGACGCGGCAAAAAAAACATGTTTAACATCCACTATAACGAACTCAGCTAAAACACTAAGTCCAGCTTGTTTATTTTCTGTTACTTACCGGGCTGGCTCTTCCAAATGACGGCTCACTTGACCGCGGTGCTCTTCCTCTGCTGCATCAGCCCCCCCATGTTTTCGTCTCAAATGTTCACTTAGGGACGTCGTGCTTCCGTGCCATGCTAGATGGTTTTTGCATATTTTGCAGGTCACCCGTCTTTTCAAGGCATCTAGAGTGAAGTCCGGGGTTTCTCTTCAGTTTTGTCGCTTCTATTTTTCTTCCGTATTTCTTCTTGTTCCGCCATCTCTCACAGCAAGATGAGCGTCAGTAACGTGATACGTCATGAAAATCGAGGGCACTCATTGGCTCATTTCTTCTTCTACGGCTCCACTGGTAGATCAGTGGCTCATTACTGCCACACACTGGCGGCAAATTTAACAGATTGTAACCGATGTCAGATTGTGGTAAAAATAGACTTTATGCGGTAAAATATGATTATTAAACAACTAATCGATGACTAAAAAAGTTGTTAACTATTTTAATAATCGATTATAATCGATTAAATCGATTAGTTGTTTCAGCTCTACTTTATAGGCCTGGCGGGCTGCCAGACCTTGCTTAGACCCCCACCAGGCCAAGCGTCCACCCCCCTCCCCCGCAGTCACGGACGACGCACGGTAGCGGAATGAGCCCCGCGCTCCTCCTCCGCTGACACCGGCACATTACATGCGAATTAGAAACCAGCCTTTTAAGATACTTCGTTCCACGCTGGTACAAAAAGTGACGACATTTCATGTCGGCATTTTCCCGGTTAGCTTATAGCAACACAAGCAGTAAACCGAGACTGGCAGGAGTAAAGCAGACAGAATTTGAACAGGATACACACAATGACTGAAGGAATGTACAACAAGGCTGCAGTACAGCTTGTTTGGTACGTACTGTCCTGTTTTATGGTGTTACACGGGTTGCTTTGTGACGATGGTCTTGTCAAAAGATGGCATCCGCGGTCTCGTCACTTCTGTAACGTGAGCGTCCTACTGGTTTATCTCAGCTGAGCCCTTTACATGCAGAATGTATTCAGATTGCTACATCTGGGTGCTCCAGCTCGACTTGAAACAGTTCACCTTTAGCCAGACTAACACGTTTACATGCATTTAGAAAAACAACGACTCATTGTAGGGTAATAGAACTTGTGATCGTGGTGTGGTGTACGATTTATTATTTTGGTCCATGTTTTCCTCCCTTTAAACATTTTCTATAGTCTTACTTCCTTTTGATGTTTACATTGAAAAACAACATTACTTTCAGAAGTGAAGATAAAAGCTTTTTTAAAGCTGCTTCTTTCTCTTATTGGAGCCACTAGGACAGGGGTCGGCAACCCAAAATGTTGAAAGAGCCATGTTGGACCAAAAAAACAAATATGTCTGGAGCCGCAAAAAATTAAAAGCCTTATATAAGCCTTATAATGAAGGTAACACATGCTGTATGTATCTATATTAGCCTACTATCAAAATGATTGGCTACAAATGCATAATGAGCCTTGATGATTAAATGTTGATTTTCCCTGTAGCGCATCCTGTAGAGAATGACGCACCACGTGACTACTCTGTTGTACGATGCCGCCTCAAGTTTAACTTCATTACAGTATTAATGAATCATGTTTCATTGCTTTGATGAAATTAAAGAAATGCAATAAAGAAATCCGATTTTTGATGTCATTTTTATTTTTAGGATTCGAAAAAACAACAAAATGGAACGTGCATGACATGCCCCTCATCGGGGCAACAAACAGTGCAATAAAACGCAGCCTGCATTTATAAAAACCACTCCTTCATGTAGTCACCGTCTGTGAACGGTTTCCCACGCTTTATTATCTCCCGGGTTGCAACAAAACTTGCAGCAGTAGTGGAGTTTGGAGATGCAATCCACTTCTTAAATCTATTTTTGTGCTCCTCTAATTTCTCAAGAAGTAATGCAATCACACTTTTTCTCTCACTCCCAACTGGATACTCGGCTGCAAATGTAGCACGCCTTCCCTGGAAATGTCTTTCCACATTACTCTTTTTGTTATTTGACAACTTCTCGTTACAGAGCAAACATTCAGGCAATCCTTCCGCATTGGCAATGAATGCAAATGATTCGGTCCAAGAAACGTTGAATCCTCTGTTCTCCTCAGTTATTTTTCTCTTTTTCCCTTTGGGATCCATGGCCCATCACACAGCCGCCGATTAGTTTACAACAGCCACCTGCCTGGCATCCCGCCCGGCTGATAGAAACGTGTGTCGCAGGCTATGACGCAAATCTTCGTTGACAGAAATGTTGAAATTTAATGTTTTTCTACACATTTTTACAGCACTGAAAAACGTTAAGAATGTTTGAGTCATGTTTGTCCTACAGAAACTATATTAAAACAAAAAATGTATTTCCTTCCGCCATCTTTTTCCATTTTCAAACATTTTTGAAAACGCTCCAGGGAGCCACTAGAGAGCGCTAAAGAGCCGCATGCGGCTCTAGAGCCGTGGATTGCCGACCCCCGCACTAGGATAACGCCATTTCATGTTTTGACTACCGCTTCAAGTTTGTTACGAACGCTCCCGCCTCTCTTCTTCTGCTTTCTCTTCTTCTTCTTATTTGTGGTCTTACGGCACTTGGCAAACAACGATTTGTTGCATTACCACCAACAACTGGATTGGGGTGGAATGACTACCATTCGTTTCCTGTTTGTGCATTAGCATCTTAAAGGAATAGTCCATTGTGACATTAACAGAGGGGTGCCGGCGGTCAGGGCTAGGGGCCCACCAACATAAGGGGGGATCCTGAGACGCTCCTGCCTGACATATTTATTTTATTCACGGAAAAAAATCAAGCTAGTGATTTCTCTTGGCGTCCATTTTATACATTCAAACAGCACAGCACTCTATTTAAACTACTTACATGTAAATCTATGTTATTTGTCCATCCATCCATCCATTTTCATCCGCTTATCCGGAGTCGGGTTGCGGGGGCAGTAGCATCGAGAGGTCCAGACTTCCCTCTCCCCAGCCACTTGGGCCAGCTCCTCCGGGGAAATCCCAAGGGGTTCCCCGACCAGGTCCGGTAAGAAGTCCGCTCCGACAGCTTCTGGCGTTTTTAAAAAGTATCCCAGAGGCACGGTAAGGGTCGGAGATGTTTAGTCTATTTAATTTCTGACTATATAAAACGATTTCTTCGGTTTTAAAGTGTGAAGTAAACGCAGACGAAGTAAAATCCAAGCTGATCCCGTTCAATTTGTTTACCTTTGTTGCCTGCCAACATGGCGTTTACTCTCTGAGAGTCACGTGACGTCCGGAGCTCTATGGGAGTTGTAGTTTATCTGTTGAAGCTCCGCCCTCTTGGTCTGCCAGACAGCACCTCCTTTTGGTGCATCTTTCAAACGGGACTTGTAGGTTGTGACTTGCTCTTTAAGCTGTTGAAGAGGTGAATTGAAAAAGTAATTGATCTTTACTAATTCAGACATGTCTGTATTTGAGCCAGGGAAACGGCTTGCCAGTTTTCTTTTTTCCTTAAAATGATGGACATCTTTGTCTTTTTCAGAGACTATCAGTGTGGATCAGACTGTAGCTCAAGCTTTCAAGCTCCGCGCTTATCAGGATGTTATAGTAAACATTGTTGACCCTAAGGTACGTTCATGCTGGAACATATTCACATTTTCTTTTTGCTAGTGGAACAAGATGTTGATATTCTAGATTTTACCCCCTTAAAGGATGTAACACTAGACCTGGTGGAGCTGACATTTAAAGACCAGTACATTGGCAGAGGAGACATGTGGAGGCTGAAGAAGAGTTTGGTAGGTTGTTTGTAAGCTTTTCTCAGTGCAAAACTGTATGGGAAACAATGTGAAATGTTGGTTTTTGTGTTCCAGGTGAGCACGTGTGCATATGTAACCCAGAAGGTGGAGTTTGCAGGAATCAGGTACTTTGATGCTAAATGTTCTTTTGATTT
>NC_091751.1:70215164-70327664 GCF_043380555.1 Nothobranchius furzeri | reverse complement strand
TGAAGCGCTCCGTTGCGCGTCTAGGCGGTACCGTAGGAGGCGAGCTGCCGTGGCGAGCTGCATGCTACAGCAGCGAGCTATCTAGGTGCGCACAGCGTCCCCCGGTCCCCTCCTCCTCCCCCTCCCCCTTGTCCAGAACTCTTCCTCACCAGTCTGAATCAGCCACCCTGTCCGTAACAAGTCCGGACCTGTTACTAGGGGCTTCGTCCGGATAAATTCCGGAACACGTTATCCGGATGTTTGTATTCAGACACAAAGGTCTTACGGACAGAGTCCGGAACATTTCCGTTTTTCATGGCCTGTCTGAAGGGGGCTATAGTGTGACCGGTGCCGTGTAATGATCACTCTAGAGTTTCTCCAGCTTGCCACAAGAAAAAACACTTTAACTCCATTCCACCGCTGTTCTTGAATTGAAATTTCAGTGTATAGAATGGATAGTTTACTTTTTTCAATCACTCATGTTAACGGAAGGATTTACATGGAAAGTGGAGCAAATTAAGTTTGAGTGAAAACGTAGATTTTTTTTTTGCACTTTGTGCAACTGACTCAGTGAAAAGTCAGACACTTTCGCTGATTATCCGCGGGCAGTACTGGACGATGTTGCACCTACTGGATAGTCCGTGGAAGTCACGCCATCAACACCAGCGAGGCTCTGAATCTGGTGACTGTGTGATGCTGTAACTGTCATCAGATTAAGGTTAAAAACGTAGCTAAGCTTCCCGCATGCGCTCTGGTTCTGCGAAGCGCTCCAAGCCCCTCTCCACATCTTCAGCTCGCTGTGGACCTTATGTAGTACACGCTGACAGTGAGCTGCGCTGAGCAGTGTCCAGCTCAGATGTTCAGATGGGAGTCTTTTCTTGAGTGATTTAGCTACATCTGCGATGTGCGAAACAAATAAAATGTCAGTTCGTCTGCTTGCGTCGGGGTAATTCTTTCTATTCTTTCTCCGTCAAAATAAACGGTCAAATACGGGAACTATCTGGTCAACACAAGCCCTGCTTTTAACTGTTCTGTTTTCTTGTGAAAATTGATCAAATTAAACTTGATTAACACCAGAGCCAGGCGCACTGCGCCGTTATCTCCGTCACTGTAAATGAGGGAAAAACAAAATGATCGGATCCTTTTCTGACCTTCCCCACCTACAAAGTTTAATTACAACAATCAAACGTGACAGAGCCTGGATTTGTATTCTGAACAGTCTAAACATGTTTTAAAAAGAAACGTATGACAAAAGTGGCACCTGCTCAGTAAAACCACCAACAGGGTGAAAAATATCTAAATATTGTAGCAGAGACGGGCTACAACTTCTGGATCCACTTTGTATCAATCGTTTTATTGATTATCGTCTTATGAAAGATAACTTTGACGTACACGAGCGACCGGTACCGGCTGCTGTCACCTGTTGTGATTGGTTAAAGCAGCTCTCTGCTGTCTGAGGGTAGGCCCCGCCCACAACGCCGCAGCTGCTGTGGCTCCCAGTGTTTTCTTTACTGTGGGAAACGGGTAATAATGGCTCTTTGATGGGAACAGGTTGCCGACCCCTGGTTTAAGTGTTTCAGTTTTTTTTAATGAATTTGATTAAAAATAAAGGCGCCCGGCCCGTGTCCGAGGTAATTACACAGTCGTTGGCCCGAAGCCCGGCCCGAGGGCCTTCGGGCCAGGCCGACCCGAAGGCCCTCGGGCTTCAGTGCAGGGCTCTAATATATATATATATATATATATATATATATATATATATATATATATATATATATATATATATATTCTAATACCAAAAAGTAATGTTCTATATTACACTGTCATTCAAATACATTCTCAAAAGGAGTAGGAAGAAGCTCACTTGTTTAATTCCTTGCCTTCACAATATCCAGCCACTAATTAGAGGTTCATTTAATTCATGTTTTCCTTATATATCATATCTCCATTAGTTTTGAATAACAATATTTTTAAACATATTTTTTATATATTTACTTCATATGAATATATACACATCTTCGCACTACCATGCAGGAGGAGAATAATAATTATAATACTGGCATTAATAACATTATTAATGATAATAATACTAATACCAATACTACTGTTACAATTACTAGTGCTACTATTACTACTAATAATATTAATAATAAAACGGTAGCATTGTTAACAATAATAACACATTTAGAGTTTTTGCTCATTGCTCTAGGAGGCCCCCCCCCCCCCCCCCCCTGTACCTCGTGAAATTCATCTGCTTGTACTGTCTTTCCCTGGACATTGCTTTAGTTCTTCATACAGTTTGTTCCAAAGTTTCACTCCACTCTCAGACAGACTGAAGGATTTTAAAGTAGTCAGCAAAACTCTGAACACATATTTAGTTTGGTTTAGTTTTCTTGTACTTTGTTTAGTATGTTTAATCAAGAAAATGATCAATCTCACACTTATCACTTCCTTCTTTAAACCAATCATGGACGCTAAACAGGAGAAGAACTGCAGTCATGAGGTGACAGTTGTGCTTTTTTCACGTACGTTCTACAATGCAAAAACTTTAGGTGGGTATGAAGCTTTTTTAGCTTGGATGTTTTACAAGTATAGATTCTCTAGCAATGTTTAAATCAGTACTGGAGTTTAATATTTGTCTGCATCGTCAGAGGAGTTCCCAGAGATCCTGCGAGGGTCCATTAGACAGAATCATGAGGGACGTTTTTATGAAGACTTCTACAGGTAAGAACAGCTTCAACGTTTGGGGGATGGTGGAGTTCGACACAAACCGGTGACGCTTTCCTGACCAGGGTCGTGGCTCAGAATGAGAGACGGGACGAGTGGATGTCGTTGCTGGTCACCATCAAGAAACTCTTCATCCAGTACCCAGTCCTGGTGCGGTTAAAGGAAGCAGGTAGTAAAAGAGTTCTGGGCCAAGTTGTCTTCGGATCATCCTTTCTCGGTAAATAAGACGTATTTGTTTTGGTGCCAGATGGGTTTCCTGTTGGTTTTAACTCTACTGCTGTCCAAGGAAACTATCTGGAGGCCATCAACCTGTCTTTTAATGGTAAGTAGTAACCAACCAGTGTTGGGAGTAACGTGGTACAAAAGTAATTAATTACTGTAATGCATTGCCATTTGCTGTAATGTGGTGATGTAAGGCATTACAGGGAAAGAAAATGGTAATATCTACTCGGTACAAATGTCAGTAACGCGGTAATTACAACACATTTTTAAACCCAGAATCAAGATGTGGGTTTCCTAAAAATTCAAATTGCGGGGAGCCTGAAAAAAGATCCAGTATCCACATATATGACGTCATTTATGGACTCAGATTTGCGGGCATTCTATGAGCAGAGAGGACGCAGCGGTAACGGCTCAAATACTCCAGCTGCGTCCCGCACGCGACCGCTGTTATATTCACAAAATCGCTTCACCAAAACAAAGTCATTCATTTGTGATCGTTTATATCAGCCCCTATTCTCTGGTACTTCATGTACTTTTCAGCTGAGTTCATAATCTGTGCCCCGGTGATTTCAACTCATTGCTGCTGGAGCGCAACGCATGTTAAGTTTGTTTTTAGTTTGTGTTCGGTAGATCCCTTTGGCTGGTTAGTTAGAAAGTAGGAAATCTAGTTTACAGTTTTTCTGGAAGACGGAGAAAACATGCAGCATGCAGGAAGGTTAGAGAGAGAAACGGCCGGAAATTATTCACATAAAATCAAGAAAAAAAGTAGGTAGATTTATCCCCAATACACATGTTTACCAGTGAAAAGCAATAATATATAAGCATTTAATATTTATACATGTGATAGAATCAGATCTCCCCAGAAGTCAGTCCCACATCCAGGGCCGTATCAAGGCATTTGGGGACCAAGGCAAATATAGGCTTGGAGCCCCCACCACCTCACTCCCTGCTCAGTTAATCTAAGATGGCAGCGTGCTGAGAGTACAGATTGTTGTTGCTTTTATTTAATAAACAATCATTTTAAAGCACTGTTATTATATCTGACTGTTTTTAACAGCAATCCAAGCTCAGACACCACATCACCTTCCACATATATGTCATGAGCTCACTGAGCGTCACATGACCAGATTCATACTGAAGTTGTTTTGGTGAAAGTAACTTAAAGTAATGCAAAAGTAGTGTAATGCCTTACATTTTAAAATCAGTAATATTGTAATGTAATTAATTACTTTAAAATGAGGGTAACAAGTAATAAATAATGTATTACAGTTTTGAAGTAACTTGCCCAACACTGGTAACCAGTGAATTTTTATCTTGCACAAGAAATATTTTATTCATGTACTATCATGTTATGAAAGTTAAGGCTGTGGCTATCAATTATTTTAGTTGATCCACCATTAGTAATCAATCAAATAAATGAAGGAACACATACTTTTTATTTTTTATTTGCTTTGAAATTATTGCCAAACCGTAACAGTGCGAACTGTTAGAAAATGAAGTCAATAACCAGTAAATTTCTACAACAAAATGTGTTTAAACTCTGTTGAAGTAGCTGCCTGTTAAACCTCGTGCATGTTCAGTTGAGCAGGAGCAACAAAGCTGTTTGTGGACGCCGATTTTTGAAACATCGAGAGAGAACATTTCATTTATCAGCTAACATTGATCATTATTTCACTAATAAAAATAATAAACAACAACATTTAAATGCCCATCAAATTAGTTTGAAAGTGTGCTTTGTTTTTCACTTCTACAATAAAAATAGGGCTTTGTTGAAAAAATCGATTCTCCGATTTTCTCGTAGACATTCACGAGGATCGATTCGTACGTAGAAAGATTGATTTAACCCTTTAAGCACCAAAGTCGCAAAATTGCAACAAGCGCCTTCAACGAGCCACAGCTGCAAATATGATCCCTCGTGAAGTTACTACTTTACAACAGAAGATAGTGGAGATGTCTGTCTTCGGTAGTCTTAAGCAACATGTATGGGTGTGTTTATATTGAAAGTGTCTGAGTTTTTAAGCGTTTGAAAACCGCCTGTAGGCTCCCGGAGGACGAGCGGAACGCAGCACACGTAGTGCAAATATTTTTGGGAAAGACTTGCAATTGCTGACAGGTCAGGTCATTGTTGACTCTTTGCCTGGTAATGACTCTGATTCAGAAGAAGAATGTTCACTCATCCAGTCAGAAGAGTGATGCTGCTGCGCGGAGCAACAGAGTCTGTACTTCATGTGAAAAAAGTAAGACTACTGGAGCTTAAATGTTCCACATGCCAATTCTGAAGCTCTCTCACCGTGTTCGGGACATGGTGGATTCAGAAAGGATGGTAAAACCACCGCAAATGATGATGGACGTAGCCGGAATGTTAAAAAAAAAAGCCATAAAACGGCAGACGCTGTTAAGTATGGAAGTCAAAGAGTGCCACATAATCAAATGAATATTCCACATATCCCAGCTATTTGTGAAAGAAAGAAAGAAAACGAGCTTTTATATAGCTTCTTTCAAGACACAAATCACAGATGCTTCACAAAAACAAAATTAAAATGTAAAACCATTTCAAAGAATGATTGAAAATATGTTTAAAATGAGAAAAAATATTGTGATTTAAAATGTAAGGAAAGGGAAGGAGAAAATTCATAGGAAAGGGGGAAATCAGTGGATCCCAGGAAAGGTGGAATAGTAGAAAGAGCAGAATAAGAAGAGGGTGATGATGAAGGTCACACCAAAGGTGAGTTTTCAGCTGCTTTTTGAAGGAGACCACTGAGTCCACTGATCTCAGGCTCAGAGGGAGAGATTTTCAGAGTCTGGTCCAGACAGGGACCTTTGCTGGGAGCAAATTATCATTACATTCAAGGGAAGGCCAAGCCTGAACATGTTTAAGCCCCCAAAAATCTGACAAATATTGCTAAAAAGCATTTAACTTGAGTGAGGCCAATATAAATATCAAAAAATAAGTGTGTGTGTGTGTGTGTGTGTGTGTGCTTGCGTGCAGCTACAGCTTTTGGATGAATTCTTAATGTGTTATTTTTAAAGAGCAAGTCAACCCCTACCAGATTCTAACTCCACTCTCACTTCATGTTTGAAAAATGCAACAAATGCTGTTGCCTGGCAGACCGAGAGGGCGGAGCTGCTAACAAATACACACACACACAGGCTCACGACAGCATTGTGACATCATAATGTACCAGATGACATCATATCATACCTCTTAGCCAATAGCGGTGGCTGATTTAAATTAGAATACAGTGCAGAGTTTTTACCTGACAACGGCACAACACTGCCAGTTTTAGGCAGAATATTTAAATTTTAACTAAGATGCACTGAAGTGCCAAATTATTGATGACACGAGTCTGCAGCACGATTAGACACTTGTTTATTTAGTTTATCAGCAAAAAAAAGTTTATTTGGGGGTGACTTGCTCTTTAATAATGCCGTAGGTTTGTGTTCCGAAAGCAGTCCATTGACTCTTTTGTTCACACCATGATATCAATCCCCCCCCCCCCCCCCAGCAAAAGCCAGCGTTAATAAATCATATTCTATTCACTCAAACCATAAATTGATCTTATTTATTCAAGACACAATTGTAAAACAAAATAAAAATAATATCATTAATGAGTAAATAAATAATCTGAATATAAAATATAAATATGTTTCTGCTGCTCACCCTTTTAAAAAAAGTTTTTATCTCCATAGTTTTTGTGAACACAGCAACAGATGAATTAAACACAAAAAAAGAAGTATGCTATTTTAAAATAAATTTTGAAATAATATTTGAAATAACTGAAATGTATTTTTCTTAAATGTTTGTGTTTGTAAAAATGAAGTTAAATGTTTTGGATACAAACTGTTTTTTTTAATAAAACAAATAAAGGAGCAATCCAATTCATCGCCACAGGCTAAACTCCCAGAGTTACCACAAGGACCAGTTTGGTGTGCCACCCCAAAAATTTCTTTGGCCCTGTCTGGCCACCCCATCTAAATTTTCTGGAGGCGCCCCTGCATGATATCTGTAGTTTACGCAGCCATCTGAAGACCACTGATGTCTCTAAGCACATAGACAGGTCAAAAGATGTGTAGAGAAATCTGTGATGTTCTTAAGTCAGTAAACAAAGGCGGGTGCAGGCTGTGTTGCTTTTGGATATGAAGCACATGGCTTCCTACTCTCTCACTGAGACTGCTGTGTGCTCCTCACAGCAGTCTCCTTGTACTGCAGTGGCTGGAGTCACTGAATATAAGTTGTGGGGTACCTCAAGGATAAGCCCTAGGCCCAAAAATATTTATTATGTACATAAATTATTTGTGTAAACTATCAACGTTTTTCAATTTTGTTTTATTTTTGTTTATGGGGCGACGGTGGCACAGGAGTTAAGTGCTCGCCCCGTAATCGGAAGGTTGCCGGTTCGAGTCCCGCTCAGTCTGTCGCTGTCGTTGTGTCCTTGGGCAAGACACTTAACCCACGTTGCCTGCTGGTGGTGGTCGGAGGGACTGGTGGCGCCAGTACTCGGCAGCCTCGCCTCTGTCAGTGCGCCCCAGGGCAGCTGTGGCTACATTGTTGCTCATCCCCACCAGTGTGTCAATGTGTGAATGACTGATTGTGTTGTAAAGCGCCTTGGGGGGTTCTAGGACTCTAGAAGGTGCTATATCAAATACAGGCCATTTACCATTTTACCATTTATTTTCTAATGACACAAACATTCTTTGTTCTAGTGTGGATTTGCAGCAGATTCTGCATCAAGACCCCATAATTTGGGTGTGGATATGAAGCAAAATAGGAAGTACCAAAAATTGCAGTTCCACCCTCATCCACTAGGGGCTGGTGTTAGAAGCGAGCAAATCCTCATTGACTCCCATGTTAAAAATACCAATTTCACAGCAGAAATAAACATGTTTACAGCCTGGTACCAAAACATGTTTTAGGTTTAATAGATCTAGTTTACACTCATGACAACTCTGAGGGGGGTGAATTTTTTTGTCACTCTTCTGTTTAAGTGTAATAAAAGCCTAAAATTCTGTATAATTAATGAGCATCAGACCCACGTGACCGAAGAGCTAGCTCCGGGGAAAGGCCTCAGCCTGAGCCTCGGCCTCGCCTTAACCCTCCCACTGTCTTTATTGGTGGTTTATCCCTTGAGGCCCACGTGGCAGGGGTGAGGTGGTGCTTACTCCTCACCCCTGCCACATGGACCCAAGGGATAAACCATCAACCCTGCTCAATGGTAGAAAGAAGAAGAAGAAAGTATCATTTCTATAGCGCCTCTCAAGATAAAAATCACGAGGCGCTTCACAAAAACAAAACATGTAAAAATATAAAAAATCATTTAGGAAATGTTGAAAAATATATTTAAAATGAGGAAAAATAGACAATTGTGATAAAAAAAATGTGAAGAAAGATAGAGAGTGTACAGGAAAGAGGGAAATCAGTGGATCCTGATGAAGGTGGAATAGGTGGGGAGAGCAGAATAAAGAGAGAGAGGTGAAGAAGGTCATACAAAAGCCAGCTTGAACAAGTGAGTCTTCAGCTGCTTTTTAAAGGAGACCACTGAGTCCACTGATCTCAGGCTCAGGGGGAGAGAGGTCCAGAGTCTGGGGGCCACAGCAGCAGATGATCTGTCACCTTTGACCTTTAGCCTGGTGCTGCACAACCAGTAGGCTTTGATCACTGGACCTCAGGGACCTGCTGGGAGTGTAGGGACTAAGAAGATCACCAATGTAAGATGGTGCTTGTCTATGTAAGGCCCTATAGACCAGAACCAGGATCTTGAAATGAACCCTGAAGTTGACTGGCAGCCAGTGACTTCAGTACACTTTTGTTGCGGGGTCACACCCATTAGGACAGTGGGAGGGTTAAAACTTTTCCGCCATTTTCAGTCTCTCAACTTAAACCATTAGTTGTGCCATTTGAGCGTTCTTTTTTGGATATTATTTGTGCAATTGTTGGACAAAATGACTTGCTGTGGCATTAATTGCACTAATAGAGCGTCCAAGGAGTCTCCACTTCATTTTTTTTCGGTAAGTAAAATTATATTTATGTATTTTAGGTCACTGCCGCTCTTGCGCTAGCTGAGCTTATCAAAGTAGCTACCTAACTACCATTTTAACATGTACTGTTTAACCATGAAATTTAAATGTAATAGGGTAAAACCCAGTGCATTTAACGTAACCCTGCATTTTTGAAAATGGGTTGAAATATAACATGTTGGTGGAGCTGGATTCCGAATATCGGTATGGACTCCCTCTTCTCAGCGGTCAGCCCGGCGCATCTCTGACTGCACCGGTGCCTGTCTGCTGCGCGGACTGCCGGCTTGTGGAGCTCTCGGAGGGAAACCTCTGTGTTCCACATGGTTCTCCCCAGCGGTCAGCCCGGCGCATCTCTGACTGCGCCGGTGCCTGTCTGCTGCGCGGACTGACTGCTTGTACAGTACTCGGACTCGGAGAAAGACCTGACCACAGAAATACTGCAGCTCGGTGAGTTGGTTGATAGTGCTTGATGTTAGTCTCCAGAAGTCTGTATGCCGTCAGATGAACTTGCTCGTTTAAAAGATTTCTTTGGATAATTGTAAAATAGTGGTGGTGGGGGGTGACTAAATAACTAATCTGTCCACAAAGAGCTGCGACAGATAATAATTAGTGCATTTAGTTTCTGCTAGTTGAAATGCGTTTTTTTTTCCCTTTTGGGATTGTTAGTAGCTGCCGGTTGTTTTTGTCTTCTAATTTTCGCTCGGCTGTTTCTTCTTCTCTGACTTTCAGAACATTTCACTTCTGGTTCGGCCGAGCATCTCGCTTCCGGTTGTGCGTTTTGCTGAAAAATGAGTCAGTGTACAAAATTTAGATAACTGAGACGTGCAGAAAGGCAGTGGTTCGGCGAAACAGACTAATGAGTTGTCCAGTCATTGCTTTCGGGCTGAAAAGAAACAATTGGTTGAGGTTTTTAGACAAATCCGAAATAACCACAATATTAATTTTCTTCAGGTTTTTTAAAATCTCCACAAAAATCTTTATAGCTATGCTACGTTAGTATGTTGTTAAGAGGCATAAAAAATAAAACGTTTGAAGCTCATTTGTTTTCCAAATTAAGGAATGCAGCTTTAATACAGTCACTCCATCACCAGTTACTGTTAATACAGCTCTTTTAAACGTTCGCTGAACAAAACGTTTTTAATAAATGCCCTAATTTTAGAACATAACCTTCTTTGTCTGCTTTTAACAGAAACATGGCTGAGTTCAGATGCACCTGTTATTCTCACAGAGGCCTCTCCGCCAGATTTTAATTTGAATTATTTAACGAGGAGTAGCAAAAGGGGAAGCAGTACTGCTTTTATTAATTCATCAATACTTTTCGCCAAACCTGTTTTATTTGATTACTTTACCACTTTTGAATATACAGCAGCAGTTTTTAGCTCTCCTCAGATTTTATGTGTCACAGTTTATCGGCCTCCTATTCAAGAATTTTCAGAGTTTTTAATCAATCCTGCACGACTCCTTTGAAAGGATAATTTTAGCCGGGGATTTCAATCTACACATAGAAAATCCTTCTGATCCTTTTTCCAAGGAGTTCTTAAATATTCTGAATTACATGAATTTTAGTCATGCAGCCGACTCTGTCATGGTCTGCGTCTTCCCTCATGTGTCTCCCCTTGTTCTCCATCCCCCTCTAGGTTCCCCTTTTGTGTCTCATTGCGCCCTCATGTGTCATTTTTCTGCGTCTCATTTATGTGTCTCTTTGTGTTCTTCATGTGTCTTCTGTTTGTAGCCCTTTAGATCATTCCTCCCAGGTCCTGTGTTCATTCAGTCATCCCCAGCCCCTCCAGGTGTTCCTTCACGTTCTGTGTCCTTGTAGCTCCAGCCTTTTTGTCCCCAGCTCCCTCCTGGTTTTCTTTTTGTCTCTTAGCCTCCCCACCTTAGTTTATATAGGTGTTTTATTTCAGGTGTGTGTGTGTGTGTGTGTGTGTGTGTGTGACTGTTATGGGAATTTGGGGTCATTTTAATTCTGTAAAGCACTTTGAATCGCACTTTGCTTGTAAAGCGCTGTATAAATAAAATCTGATTGATCGAGAAGCCACCTGGGAAATATCTTTTGACCAGTTGTGCGTATTCTGAGGGGGCCTACGACTTTCAGATACATCAGAAGCTTTGCCTGCAGACCGGATCCCCAAGACCTTCCACAATCCTGGTGTGTAGACAATTCAATGGCCTCAGAGTTGTTGATATTAATTTGCTAACTTGTTAGGTAGAGCGGGTTGTCCAGTAATCGGAAGGTTGCAGGTTCAATCCCGGCTCCGGACTGAGAATTCTGCTGTTGTGTCCTCGGGCATGACATTTAACCCACCTTGCCTGCTGGTGGTGGTCAGAGGGACCAGTGGCGCCTGTGCTCAGCAGCCTTGCCTCTGTCAGTGCGCCCCAGGGTAGCTGTGGCTACATCGTAGCTCATCACCATCAGAATGAGTGTGTGAATGGATGAATGATACACTGTAGTGTAAAGCGCTTTGGAGTCCTTACTCTGAGAGGCGCTATACAAGTGTGGGTCATTTTTTATTTAAATTACATCAAACAGCCAAATTTATTTGATAAAACCAGACATCACACCAATCTGAGTCACTTAGTAAAGCTCTTAAAACACGCAAGGTCATGTTTTATCAGAGTTCATTCGTTGTTTCATTTAATATGACTTTGAATCACCATTTATATATATATATATATATATATATATATATATATATATATATATACATAAATACAGGCCATTTATAATCATTTGCCTTTCATTGTCATTAATATAGTTATAAATAGATTTTTATAAACTGTTTTTGTCTCTGTCAAATTATTATAAAGTGTTGTTGCCCTGCACTACCTAAAGTACCTTGTTTCGCCATCAATCAAATATACGCTCAATAATGTTGATAATCCATATTTTTATGCAATATTAAATTTTATTGATTACCTTTATATTCAATTGACAATAAAATTAACCACCTTCAAATCCTTACACTAACTTCAACATACTTCCATTTCAAACAATGTTGATTGTCAGCAGTTGTCTATTTATTTTGATCTTTTAATGTTTGAAATAAACAAACTAAAAATTAGTAGTCAATAGTAGTCATTGGAGAACATAGTTCTAACAAGTTTCATGTATAATTGGTTGGAAACCATACCTACTGGTCCTACTTGTATGCATTTTATCTACAATTTACATCTGTAGATGTTTCAGCAGACAGATCAGTAGAGGTCATTGTGGAAAATTAACAAGAATATCTACATTTTTCTCAGTTTTCGACAAGCACTACATCAACCGTAACTTTGACCGCACTGGCCAGATGTCTGTGGTGGTCACACCTGGAGTGGGGGTGCTTGAAGTGGACCGTCTGCTTATGATTCTCACCAAACAGCGGATGATCGACAACGGTCAGTGAGCAGTTGTCTGCTGTTTTTCTGTTGTCAAAGAAGACATGATGATGACAGTAGTGATGATGACGATGACAAGTATATTTATGGTGATTATGAAAGTGAAAATGATAATAGTTTTGACGATGATGACGTTGACGATGTTAGTAATGTCGAAGATGATCCCAGTGACTGTGCTGATGACGACTGGTGATGATGATGGTGACGTTGGTGACAGTTATGGTGATAATGTTGATGACGACTGGTGATGATGATGGTGATGTTGGTGACAGTTATGGTGATAATGTTGATGACGACTGGTGATGATGATGGTGACGTTGGTGACAGTTATGGTGATAATGTTGATGACGACTGGTGATGATGATGGTGACGTTGGTGACAGTTATGGTGATAATGTTGATGACGACTGGTGATGATGATGGTGATGTTGGTGACAGTTATGGTGATAATGTTGATGACGACTGGCGATGATGATGGTGACGTTGGTGGCAGTTATGGTGATAATGTTGATGATGACTGGCGATGATGATGGTGACGTTGGTGGCAGTTATGGTGATAATGTTGATGATGACTGGTGATGATGATGGTGACGTTGGTGGCAGTTATGGTGATAATGTTGATGATGACTGGTGATGATGATGGTGACGTTGGTGACAGTTATGGTGATTATGTTGATGATGACTGGTGATGATGATGGTGACGTTGGTGACAGTTATGGTGATTATGTTGATGATGACTGGCGATGATGATGGTGACGTTGGTGACAGTTATGGTGATAATGTTGATGATGACTGGTGATGATGATGGTGACGTTGGTGGCAGTTATGGTGATAATGTTGATGATGACTGGTGATGATGATGGTGACGTTGGTGGCAGTTATGGTGATTATGTTGATGATGACTGGTGATGATGATGGTGACGTTGGTGACAGTTATGGTGATTATGTTGATGATGACTGGCGATGATGATGGTGACGTTGGTGACAGTTATGGTGATTATGTTGATGATGACTGGCGATGATGATGGTGACGTTGGTGACAGTTATGGTGATAATGTTGATGATGACTGGTGATGATGATGGTGACGTTGGTGACAGTTATGGTGATAATGTTGATGATGACTGGTGATGATGGTGACGTTGGTGACAGTTATGGTGATAATGTTGATGATGACTGGTGATGATGATGGTGACGTTGGTGGCAGTTATGGTGATAATGTTGATGATGACTGGTGATGATGATGGTGACGTTGGTGACAGTTATGGTGATAATGTTGATGATGACTGGTGATGATGATGGTGACGTTGGTGACAGTTATGGTGATAATGTTGATGACGACTGGTGATGATGAAGGTGACGTTGGTGACAGTTATGGTGATAATGTTGATGATGACTGGTGATGATGATGGTGACGTTGGTGACAGTTATGGTGATGATGTTGATGATGACTGGTGATGATGATGGTGACGTTGGTGACAGTTATGGTGATAATGTTGATGATGACTGGCGATGATGATGGTGACGTTGGTGGCAGTTATGGTGATAATGTTGATGATGACTGGTGATGATGATGGTGACGTTGGTGGCAGTTATGGTGATAATGTTGATGATGACTGGTGATGATGATGGTGACGTTGGTGGCAGTTATGGTGATTATGTTGATGATGACTGGTGATGATGATGGTGACGTTGGTGACAGTTATGGTGATTATGTTGATGATGACTGGCGATGATGATGGTGACGTTGGTGACAGTTATGGTGATAATGTTGATGATGACTGGTGATGATGATGGTGACGTTGGTGGCAGTTATGGTGATAATGTTGATGATGACTGGTGATGATGATGGTGACGTTGGTGACAGTTATGGTGATAATGTTGATGATGACTGGCGATGATGATGGTGACGTTGGTGACAGTTATGGTGATAATGTTGATGATGACTGTTGATGATGATGGTGACGTTGGTGGCAGTTATGGTGATAATGTTGATGATGACTGGTGATGATGATGGTGACGTTGGTGACAGTTATGGTGATAATGTTGATGATGACTGGTGATGATGATGGTGACGTTGGTGACAGTTATGGTGATAATGTTGATGATGACTGGTGATGATGATGGTGACGTTGGTGACAGTTATGGTGATAATGTTGATGATGACTGGTGATGATGATGGTGACGTTGGTGACAGTTATGGTGATTATGTTGATGATGACTGGTGATGATGATGGTGACGTTGGTGACAGTTATGGTGATTATGTTGATGATGACTGGTGATGATGATGGGTGACGTTGGTGACAGTTATGGTGATTATGTTGATGATGACTGGTGATGATGATGGGTGACGTTGGTGACAGTTATGGTGATAATGTTGATGATGACTGGTGATGATGATGGTGACTGTCAGGGACTTGCATAAACCAGCCAGCAGAGCACGGATGATTTTCTTGACATGTTAATTTATTACTTTTTTTTTTTTTTCTCCAAAGAGGGTTCCAGCCAGCAATTAACATTACATGACAATGGGTGTAGAAACAAAGTAACCCAAACTCAGGATCTGACTACAGACATGTACAAAAAATAACCTCCTACAGACACAACAGGATCAACTTAAATAGTGGCTGATCAGACCACTGCCAACACAATAGGGTGGGAGACATCAGTAAACAAAGAACATAAATAAACTACTGCTAACAAATTCATACTAATCAGTCCATTCTGTTTGAGTTACTTCAAATGAAAACATATTACTATCAAAACCCAACTATTATTTACAAAAGAGAATAACTAAATACATAAACACAGGAATCTTCTCCCTTGAGTTGGTATGATCCAATGGTGCTGATTAGGCCAAGTGATCTGCTACAGCTGCTCCAACTCCAAGGCCACTGGCAACTCAAAGAAAACATTAATCATACAAACCCCTACAGACTAAAACCGATGAGTAACTGAATGTGTGCACTTCATACAGTCACCCAAACAGTCAATCCATGGAAACAAACACCTTTGTTCAAAATAAAACATTAACAGTTATTTGCTTGAAGTGTGGCAGCAGGGCAGCTGTCACAGTCCCCCCTCCTTAAGAAGCTACCCCGCTCCAGCGGGAAAGATAATCAGCAGTCATATTAGCCTTGCCTGGGACATGCTGTACCAAAAAGCGAAAGGGTTGCAGTGCAAGGGCCCACCGAGTAACACGGCTGTTTGTGTCCCTCATACGATGCAGCCATTGCAGAGCTTTATGGTCTGTCTGCAAGGTGAATTCTCTGCCAAGCAGGTAAAACTTCAAAGAGTCCAAGGCCCATTTAATGGCCAAGGCCTCCTTCTCCACCGTTGAATATTTCACCTCCCTAGGGAACAACTTACGGCTAATAAAAGCCACTGGATGCAGATTCTCACGACCTTGGAGGAGGACTGCACCAATACCTCTGTCAGAGGCATCCGTCTGCAAAACAAACGGTTCATCAAAGTCAGGACATTTGAGGACAGACTCCTTACCAAGAGCATGTTGCATGTCTTGATACGCTGCCATGGCCTTCTCTGTCCACTGGATGACATTGGGATACTTTGATCCCGTCATGTCCGTGAGTAGAGCAGCCCTAGATGAAAAGTGGGGAATAAATCGGTGGTAATAACCTGCCAACCCCAGAAATGACCTGAGTTGCTTCTTGGTTCTGGGTGTTTGACAGGACTCGAGAGCTTGTACTTTAGCGACTAGGGGCTTAACAACCCCATCACCTACTCGAAACCCCAGGTACTCTACCTCACGGCGGGCCAACACGCATTTGGAGGGGTTCACTGTGAGCCCAGCATCTCGGAGGCGACTCAGAATGGATTGTAGGTGCTTCATGTGATCCTCCCATGACCTACTGAAGATAACAATGTCATCTAAATAAGCACATGCATAGTCTTCACAACCTCTCAGAACCTCATCCATCAGCCGCTGAAATGTAGCAGGTGCCCCATGCAACCCAAACGGCAAAACTGCAAACTGAAACAGGCCCCATGGGGTCCGGAAGGCAGTGAATTCCCTTGACTCCTGGGAAAGTGGCACTTGCCAATAACCTTTACACAAGTCAAGGGTACTCAGGAACATGGATTTTCCCAATCTGTTAATCACATCATCAATACGTGGTGTGGGGTAGGCATCAAACTTTGATACCGAATTCAGATACCTGAAGTCAATGCAAAAGCGTATTCCCCCCTCCTTCTTAGGGACCAGAACCACAGGATTACACCACTCACTCTTGGAGTCTTCAATAATACCAAGGGACTGCATCAGATCCACTTCTGCCTTAAGGGAACCCAGGAGACGCTCAGGGATTCTATAGCTCATGCGTTTAGCAACTGCATCCCGTTTTAACACAATGTTGTGTTCAAGAATGTCTGTGCGCCCTGGATACTCAGCAAAAACTTGAGGGTGACACACCATTTTTATCTGGTTTTGCTGTTCCATGGTCAGGTGACTAAGATTACAAACTGTAGAGGATGGAGAGGGCATGTACTGGTCATCAACATCCTCCTCCTCTGCTACTGCTCGGATCAACATCACACCTGCTCCTGTTACAGAACGGGGCGTCCATTCCTTAAGCAGATTCACATGCAGCACTCTCTTCGAACGGGACCTACAAGGGTCACATACCTCGTACGTGGTAGGCCCAAGCCGTTTCACCACCTCATACGGCCCCTGCCATTTAGCCAGAAGCTTACTTTCACGGGTTGGCAACATGACTAGGACCTTCTGCCCTGGTAGAAAGTGCCTTTCCCGTGCAGACTTGTCATACCAACGCTTCTGGTACCTTTGGGCTTCAGCCAGATGCTGCTGAGCTAAAGTTGTCATTTTCAGTAACCTCTCTCTCATCTGCAAAACATAAGAGATCACATTAACAGGCCCCTCCCCTCTCTCCTCCCCAGTCCAGGTCTCTTTCAATAAAGCCAGAGGTCCCCGCACCTCATGCCCATACAAAAGTTCAAAAGGAGAGAAGCCTGTTGAGGCTTGGGGTACCTCCCTGTAGGCGAAGAGAAGGTAAGGCAACCATTGATCCCAGTCAGAACCAGTTTCATCAACAAACTTCCGCAGCATTTGTTTTAGAGTCTGGTTAAATCGTTCGGTTAAACCATCAGTCTGGGGATGATAAGGGGTAGTTCGGATCCCCTTGATCCCCAGTAGTTGGTACACCTGCTGCAATAAAGTAGACATGAAGTTAGTGCCCTGATCAGTCACAATTTCACGAGGGAAACCCACCCGTGAGAACAACTGCACCAAGGAAAGAGCCACTGCTTTTGCTTTCATCGTCTTTAGAGGAAATACCTCAGGGTATCTGGTTGCATAGTCTGTAATTACCAACATATAGCGATAACCCGTCTTACTCTTCTCAAGGGGTCCCACCATATCCATTCCCAGACGCTCAAAAGGAGTGTTGATAAGAGGAAGTGGTTGCAATGGTACCTTTGGAGGGCATTGGTTGGATGCTAGTTGACACTCAGGACATGTTTTACAAAATTGGGCAACATCGGACCTCAGACCAGGCCAGTAGAAATGGCGTTTAATACGGGCCCATGTCTTCTGCTTCCCCAGGTGGCCAGCCCAAGGAATAGCATGACCCAATTCCAGCACCATCTCTCGTGCCTCTCGTGGGACCACCAGCTGCCTCTGTACTCCTTGTTGCCGATACAAAATGTCATCCTGTAAAACATACTCAGCACAGCCCTTGTGCTCACCACTCTCATCTCCCCTGGCCCTCTGAATGAGTTCAGATAGTTCAGGATCATCTTGCTGCATCTGGGCCATCCTTGAAGGCATTGTGAAACCCTGTGGTACCTCTATCAGCTCCTCCTTCGACATCCTCGCAGTATGTAGAAACTTCTCCCGCCTCCGCTGCTGACGGGACTTGCGTAGTTTCCCAGGCTGCACATCCAGCTCAGCGTTGAAGAAGGGCAGCGCACTAAGAGGCAGGAGTGTCTCCTCCTTCTGCCTGACCTGAGAGCGAGTAACCACAGCACAGTTCAATGGAGCCTGAATCAAGTCAAACAGGATTGGTAAGTCACTACCCAACACCACTGGAAAAGGAAGGCTGTTTAACACTCCAACTCTCAGCAAATGAACTTGTCCTTGAACTTTGATATACAGGTCGGCAGTAGGATACCTCCGCTTATCACCATGCACACATTGGATAGGAATGGTGTCTAACACATTAACAAGGGAATGCGGGACCAGGGTTCTTTCCACTAGTGTCTGAACACTACCGGTGTCAATCAAAGCTTCCACACTCCTCCCATTTACTTCCACTTTGGTAACTTGTAATGGTAGAGCACCCTTTAGGTTTTCCTTTCCTTTTGCTGGAACAACACACAGTTGAGTGGTTTTAGCAGTGTTCTTGGGGCACATAGGTTTAGTATGACCTGGCAGTCCGCACAAATAGCAGATAGGTTCTTTATATTGTTTAGGAAACACCCCATCTGGGCGAAGGTCCCTCGAGGGACCCTTACCTGCCGTAGCCATTGCTGATTGGAATTGAGGTTGTCCATATGGGGTTCTCCGATTATCCTTCTCTTTGGAAGTCTTCCAAGCAGTGTAACTCCAGGGTTGTCCTTTTCGTCTTGCTGCAACAAACACCTCTGCTAATGAAGCAGCCTTGGACGCAGATGGAGGGTCATGTTCCCGAACCCAAACCTGAAGCTCAGGGGACAGCATACGAAGAAACTGCTCTAAAACAATCATTTCGCCAATGTCTTTAACAGTTTTACCTTGGGGGTGGATCCATTTGTCATAGAGCTCTTTTAGCCTGACATATAGCTCTTTAGGAGTCTCACCCGCTTCAACCTCTGTCGAGCGGAATCTCTGTCGATAAGTCTCTGGGTTGATATCATATTTCCTGAGAATAGCTCCCTTAACAGACTCATAGTCACGTACCTCCTCAATGTCCATGTGCACATAGGCACTCCTGGCTTTCCCAGTGAGTAGTGGTACAAGGTGGAAAACCCAGTCAGCCATCGGCCAATTACAGGATGCGGCAATCCTCTCAAAAGTAATCAGGAAATGTTCAATGTCATCAGTGTCTGTTAACTTTTCCAGTCTAGGCTCTGAGAAGGAACGACACTGACCTGGAGAGCTGATGGTCTTGAGACCCTCGGCCACCTGTTCCTCGTCGCCTTGCTCCAGCTCCTCAGAATCAGATTTCCTGAGAGGGTGTGGCTGTAGCTCCTCTTGCAGATGCCGAAATTGTTGCTGAAGCTCCTGGAACCTCCGATCCTGACGTCGTGCCTCTTCCATCAACATGTGATTCTGGGCCGTCTGTTGGCTCATGTGTGCCTGAAGTATCCCAACAAGATCTGTTAACGTTGGCTCCCGGGATCCTTCCGCTTCCACAACTGCAGGGCCAGCAGCCCCCTCATCTTCAGAACCATCCGACTGCTTTTCCGGTCCAGCTGGCTCCAAAGGCTCCACAGGTCGTCTGCCCCTGCCTCGCTGCATGGTTTCTTCCGTGGGTCTCACTAATTCAACACGTACTCATGGCTAGCAAAATCCCACCTCTGCCACCACTTGTCAGGGACTTGCATAAACCAGCCAGCAGAGCACGGATGATTTTCTTGACATGTTAATTTATTACTTTTTTTTTTTTTCTCCAAAGAGGGTTCCAGCCAGCAATTAACATTACATGACAATGGGTGTAGAAACAAAGTAACCCAAACTCAGGATCTGACTACAGACATGTACAAAAAATAACCTCCTACAGACACAACAGGATCAACTTAAATAGTGGCTGATCAGACCACTGCCAACACAATAGGGTGGGAGACATCAGTAAACAAAGAACATAAATAAACTACTGCTAACAAATTCATACTAATCAGTCCATTCTGTTTGAGTTACTTCAAATGAAAACATATTACTATCAAAACCCAACTATTATTTACAAAAGAGAATAACTAAATACATAAACACAGGAATCTTCTCCCTTGAGTTGGTATGATCCAATGGTGCTGATTAGGCCAAGTGATCTGCTACAGCTGCTCCAACTCCAAGGCCACTGGCAACTCAAAGAAAACATTAATCATACAAACCCCTACAGACTAAAACCGATGAGTAACTGAATGTGTGCACTTCATACAGTCACCCAAACAGTCAATCCATGGAAACAAACACCTTTGTTCAAAATAAAACATTAACAGTTATTTGCTTGAAGTGTGGCAGCAGGGCAGCTGTCACAGTCCCCCCTCCTTAAGAAGCTACCCCGCTCCAGCGGGAAAGATAATCAGCAGTCATATTAGCCTTGCCTGGGACATGCTGTACCAAAAAGCGAAAGGGTTGCAGTGCAAGGGCCCACCGAGTAACACGGCTGTTTGTGTCCCTCATACGATGCAGCCATTGCAGAGCTTTATGGTCTGTCTGCAAGGTGAATTCTCTGCCAAGCAGGTAAAACTTCAAAGAGTCCAAGGCCCATTTAATGGCCAAGGCCTCCTTCTCCACCGTTGAATATTTCACCTCCCTAGGGAACAACTTACGGCTAATAAAAGCCACTGGATGCAGATTCTCACGACCTTGGAGGAGGACTGCACCAATACCTCTGTCAGAGGCATCCGTCTGCAAAACAAACGGTTCATCAAAGTCAGGACATTTGAGGACAGACTCCTTACCAAGAGCATGTTGCATGTCTTGATACGCTGCCATGGCCTTCTCTGTCCACTGGATGACATTGGGATACTTTGATCCCGTCATGTCCGTGAGTAGAGCAGCCCTAGATGAAAAGTGGGGAATAAATCGGTGGTAATAACCTGCCAACCCCAGAAATGACCTGAGTTGCTTCTTGGTTCTGGGTGTTTGACAGGACTCGAGAGCTTGTACTTTAGCGACTAGGGGCTTAACAACCCCATCACCTACTCGAAACCCCAGGTACTCTACCTCACGGCGGGCCAACACGCATTTGGAGGGGTTCACTGTGAGCCCAGCATCTCGGAGGCGACTCAGAATGGATTGTAGGTGCTTCATGTGATCCTCCCATGACCTACTGAAGATAACAATGTCATCTAAATAAGCACATGCATAGTCTTCACAACCTCTCAGAACCTCATCCATCAGCCGCTGAAATGTAGCAGGTGCCCCATGCAACCCAAACGGCAAAACTGCAAACTGAAACAGGCCCCATGGGGTCCGGAAGGCAGTGAATTCCCTTGACTCCTGGGAAAGTGGCACTTGCCAATAACCTTTACACAAGTCAAGGGTACTCAGGAACATGGATTTTCCCAATCTGTTAATCACATCATCAATACGTGGTGTGGGGTAGGCATCAAACTTTGATACCGAATTCAGATACCTGAAGTCAATGCAAAAGCGTATTCCCCCCTCCTTCTTAGGGACCAGAACCACAGGATTACACCACTCACTCTTGGAGTCTTCAATAATACCAAGGGACTGCATCAGTTCCACTTCTGCCTTAAGGGAACCCAGGAGACGCTCAGGGATTCTATAGCTCATGCGTTTAGCAACTGCATCCCGTTTTAACACAATGTTGTGTTCAAGAATGTCTGTGCGCCCTGGATACTCAGCAAAAACTTGAGGGTGACACACCATTTTTATCTGGTTTTGCTGTTCCATGGTCAGGTGACTAAGATTACAAACTGTAGAGGATGGAGAGGGCATGTACTGGTCATCAACATCCTCCTCCTCTGCTACTGCTCGGATCAACATCACACCTGCTCCTGTTACAGAACGGGGCGTCCATTCCTTAAGCAGATTCACATGCAGCACTCTCTTCGAACGGGACCTACAAGGGTCACATACCTCGTACGTGGTAGGCCCAAGCCGTTTCACCACCTCATACGGCCCCTGCCATTTAGCCAGAAGCTTACTTTCACGGGTTGGCAACATGACTAGGACCTTCTGCCCTGGTAGAAAGTGCCTTTCCCGTGCAGACTTGTCATACCAACGCTTCTGGTACCTTTGGGCTTCAGCCAGATGCTGCTGAGCTAAAGTTGTCATTTTCAGTAACCTCTCTCTCATCTGCAAAACATAAGAGATCACATTAACAGGCCCCTCCCCTCTCTCCTCCCCAGTCCAGGTCTCTTTCAATAAAGCCAGAGGTCCCCGCACCTCATGCCCATACAAAAGTTCAAAAGGAGAGAAGCCTGTTGAGGCTTGGGGTACCTCCCTGTAGGCGAAGAGAAGGTAAGGCAACCATTGATCCCAGTCAGAACCAGTTTCATCAACAAACTTCCGCAGCATTTGTTTTAGAGTCTGGTTAAATCGTTCGGTTAAACCATCAGTCTGGGGATGATAAGGGGTAGTTCGGATCCCCTTGATCCCCAGTAGTTGGTACACCTGCTGCAATAAAGTAGACATGAAGTTAGTGCCCTGATCAGTCACAATTTCACGAGGGAAACCCACCCGTGAGAACAACTGCACCAAGGAAAGAGCCACTGCTTTTGCTTTCATCGTCTTTAGAGGAAATACCTCAGGGTATCTGGTTGCATAGTCTGTAATTACCAACATATAGCGATAACCCGTCTTACTCTTCTCAAGGGGTCCCACCATATCCATTCCCAGACGCTCAAAAGGAGTGTTGATAAGAGGAAGTGGTTGCAATGGTACCTTTGGAGGGCATTGGTTGGATGCTAGTTGACACTCAGGACATGTTTTACAAAATTGGGCAACATCGGACCTCAGACCAGGCCAGTAGAAATGGCGTTTAATACGGGCCCATGTCTTCTGCTTCCCCAGGTGGCCAGCCCAAGGAATAGCATGACCCAATTCCAGCACCATCTCTCGTGCCTCTCGTGGGACCACCAGCTGCCTCTGTACTCCTTGTTGCCGATACAAAATGTCATCCTGTAAAACATACTCAGCACAGCCCTTGTGCTCACCACTCTCATCTCCCCTGGCCCTCTGAATGAGTTCAGATAGTTCAGGATCATCTTGCTGCATCTGGGCCATCCTTGAAGGCATTGTGAAACCCTGTGGTACCTCTATCAGCTCCTCCTTCGACATCCTCGCAGTATGTAGAAACTTCTCCCGCCTCCGCTGCTGACGGGACTTGCGTAGTTTCCCAGGCTGCACATCCAGCTCAGCGTCGAAGAAGGGCAGCGCACTAAGAGGCAGGAGTGTCTCCTCCTTCTGCCTGACCTGAGAGCGAGTAACCACAGCACAGTTCAATGGAGCCTGAATCAAGTCAAACAGGATTGGTAAGTCACTACCCAACACCACTGGAAAAGGAAGGCTGTTTAACACTCCAACTCTCAGCAAATGAACTTGTCCTTGAACTTTGATATACAGGTCGGCAGTAGGATACCTCCGCTTATCACCATGCACACATTGGATAGGAATGGTGTCTAACACATTAACAAGGGAATGCGGGACCAGGGTTCTTTCCACTAGTGTCTGAACACTACCGGTGTCAATCAAAGCTTCCACACTCCTCCCATTTACTTCCACTTTGGTAACTTGTAATGGTAGAGCACCCTTTAGGTTTTCCTTTCCTTTTGCTGGAACAACACACAGTTGAGTGGTTTTAGCAGTGTTCTTGGGGCACATAGGTTTAGTATGACCTGGCAGTCCGCACAAATAGCAGATAGGTTCTTTATATTGTTTAGGAAACACCCCATCTGGGCGAAGGTCCCTCGAGGGACCCTTACCTGCCGTAGCCATTGCTGATTGGAATTGAGGTTGTCCATATGGGGTTCTCCGATTATCCTTCTCTTTGGAAGTCTTCCAAGCAGTGTAACTCCAGGGTTGTCCTTTTCGTCTTGCTGCGACAAACACCTCTGCTAATGAAGCAGCCTTGGACGCAGATGGAGGGTCATGTTCCCGAACCCAAACCTGAAGCTCAGGGGACAGCATACGAAGAAACTGCTCTAAAACAATCATTTCGCCAATGTCTTTAACAGTTTTACCTTGGGGGTGGATCCATTTGTCATAGAGCTCTTTTAGCCTGACATATAGCTCTTTAGGAGTCTCACCCGCTTCAACCTCTGTCGAGCGGAATCTCTGTCGATAAGTCTCTGGGTTGATATCATATTTCCTGAGAATAGCTCCCTTAACAGACTCATAGTCACGTACCTCCTCAATGTCCATGTGCACATAGGCACTCCTGGCTTTCCCAGTGAGTAGTGGTACAAGGTGGAAAACCCAGTCAGCCATCGGCCAATTACAGGATGCGGCAATCCTCTCAAAAGTAATCAGGAAATGTTCAATGTCATCAGTGTCTGTTAACTTTTCCAGTCTAGGCTCTGAGAAGGAACGACACTGACCTGGAGAGCTGATGGTCTTGAGACCCTCGGCCACCTGTTCCTCGTCGCCTTGCTCCAGCTCCTCAGAATCAGATTTCCTGAGAGGGTGTGGCTGTAGCTCCTCTTGCAGATGCCGAAATTGTTGCTGAAGCTCCTGGAACCTCCGATCCTGACGTCGTGCCTCTTCCATCAACATGTGATTCTGGGCCGTCTGTTGGCTCATGTGTGCCTGAAGTATCCCAACAAGATCTGTTAACGTTGGCTCCCGGGATCCTTCCGCTTCCACAACTGCAGGGCCAGCAGCCCCCTCATCTTCAGAACCATCCGACTGCTTTTCCGGTCCAGCTGGCTCCAAAGGCTCCACAGGTCGTCTGCCCCTGCCTCGCTGCATGGTTTCTTCCGTGGGTCTCACTAATTCAACACGTACTCATGGCTAGCAAAATCCCACCTCTGCCACCACTTGTCAGGGACTTGCATAAACCAGCCAGCAGAGCACGGATGATTTTCTTGACATGTTAATTTATTACTTTTTTTCTTTTCTCCAAAGAGGGTTCCAGCCAGCAATTAACATTACATGACAATGGGTGTAGAAACAAAGTAACCCAAACTCAGGATCTGACTACAGACATGTACAAAAAATAACCTCCTACAGACACAACAGGATCAACTTAAATAGTGGCTGATCAGACCACTGCCAACACAATAGGGTGGGAGACATCAGTAAACAAAGAACATAAATAAACTACTGCTAACAAATTCATACTAATCAGTCCATTCTGTTTGAGTTACTTCAAATGAAAACATATTACTATCAAAACCCAACTATTATTTACAAAAGAGAATAACTAAATACATAAACACAGGAATCTTCTCCCTTGAGTTGGTATGATCCAATGGTGCTGATTAGGCCAAGTGATCTGCTACAGCTGCTCCAACTCCAAGGCCACTGGCAACTCAAAGAAAACATTAATCATACAAACCCCTACAGACTAAAACCGATGAGTAACTGAATGTGTGCACTTCATACAGTCACCCAAACAGTCAATCCATGGAAACAAACACCTTTGTTCAAAATAAAACATTAACAGTTATTTGCTTGAAGTGTGGCAGTTATGGTGATAATGTTGATGATGACTGGTGATGATGATGGTGACGTTGGTGACAGTTATGGTGATTATGTTGATGATGACTGGTGATGATGATGGTGACGTTGGTGACAGTTATGGTGATTATGTTGATGATGACTGGTGATGATGATGGTGACGTTGGTGACAGTTATGTTGATAATGTTGATGATGACTGGTGATGATGATGGTGACGTTGGTGGCAGTTATGGTTATAATGTTGATGATGACTGGTGATGATGATGGTGACGTTGGTGACAGTTATGGTGATAATGTTGATGATGACTGGTGATGATGATGGTGACGTTGGTGACAGTTATGGTGATAATGTTGATGATGACTGGTGATGATGATGGTGACGTTGGTGACAGTTATGGTGATAATGTTGATGATGACTGGTGATGATGATGGTGACGTTGGTGGCAGTTATGGTGATAATGTTGATGATGACTGGTGATGATGATGGTGACGTTGGTGACAGTTATGGTGAAAATGTTGATGATGACTGGTGATGATGATGGTGACGTTGGTGGCAGTTATGGTGATAATGTTGATGATGACTGGTGATGATGATGGTGACGTTGGTGACAGTTATGGTGATAATGTTGATGACGACTGGTGATGATGATGGTGACGTTGGTGACAGTTATGGTGATAATGTTGATGACGACTGGTGATGATGATGGTGACGTTGGTGACAGTTATGGTGATAATGTTGATGACGACTGGTGATGATGATGGTGACGTTGGTGGCAGTTATGGTGATAATGTTGATGACGACTGGTGATGATGATGGTGACGTTGGTGGCAGTTATGGTGATAATGTTGATGACGACTGGTGATGATGATGGTGACGTTGGTGACAGTTATGGTGATAATGTTGATGATGACTGGTGATGATGGTGACGTTGGTGACAGTTATGGTGATAGTGTTGATGATGACTGTTGATGATGATGGTGACGTTGGTGACAGTTATGGTGAAAATGTTGATGATGACTGGTGATGATGATGGTGACGTTGGTGACAGTTATGGTGATTATGTTGATGATGACTGGTGATGATGATGGTGACGTTGGTGACAGTTATGGTGATTATGTTGATGATGACTGGTGATGATGATAGGTGACGTTGGTGACAGTTATGGTGATAATGTTGATGATGACTGGCGATGATGATGGTGACGTTGGTGGCAGTTATGGTGATAATGTTGATGATGACTGGTGTTGATGATGGTGACGTTGGTGGCAGTTATGGTGATAATGTTGATGATGACTGGTGATGATGATGGTGACGTTGGTGACAGTTATGGTGATAATGTTGATGATGACTGGTGATGATGATGGTGACGTTGGTGACAGTTATGGTGATAATGTTGATGATGACTGGTGATGATGATGGTGACGTTGGTGACAGTTATGGTGATAATGTTGATGATGACTGGTGATGATGATGGTGACGTTGGTGACAGTTATGGTGATAATGTTGATGATGACTGGTGATGATGATGGTGACGTTGGTGGCAGTTATGGTGATAATGTTGATGATGACTGCTGATGATGATGGTGACGTTGGTGACAGTTATGGTGATAATGTTGATGATGACTGGTGATGATGATGGTGACGTTGGTGGCAGTTATGGTGATAATGTTGATGATGACTGGTGATGATGATGGTGACGTTGCTGACAGTTATGGTGATAATGTTGATGATGACTGGTGATGATGATGGTGACGTTGGTGACAGTTATGGTGATAATGTTGATGATGACTGGTGATGATGATGGTGACGTTGGTGGCAGTTATGGTGATAATGTTGATGATGACTGGTGATGATGATGGTGACGTTGGTGGCAGTTATGGTGATAATGTTGATGACGACTGGTGATGATGATGGTGATGTTGGTGACAGTTATGGTGATAATGTTGATGATGACTGGTGATGATGATGGTGACGTTGGTGGCAGTTATGGTGATGATGATGGTGACGTTGGTGGCAGTTATGGTGATAATGTTGATGATGACTGGTGATGATGATGGTGACGTTGGTGGCAGTTATGGTGATAATGTTGATGATGATTGGTGATGATGATGGTGACGTTGGTGACAGTTATGGTGATACTGTTGATGATGACTGGTGATGATGATGGTGATGTTGGTGACAGTTATGGTGATAATGTTGATGATGACTGGTGATGATGATGGTGACGTTGGTGGCAGTTATGGTGATGATGTTGATGATGACTGGTGATGATGATGGTGACGTTGGTGACAGTTATGGTGATGATGATGGTGACGTTGGTGACAGTTATGGTGATAATGTTGATGATGACTGGTGATGATGATGGTGACGTTGGTGACAGTTATGGTTAGGGCTGCTCGATTATGGCAAAAATAATAATCACGATTATGGTGACTGAAATTGAGATCACGATTATTTAGGACGATTTTTCAATTTATGTTGATTTTATTTGTTTTTATTCAGTCATAAAACTGCTCAGGGCACAATCAGGACGAAAATAAGAAACAAGATGATCACTAAAAGAACTCCTGATTCCCAGTATAAAAAGACCAATATACTTATAGCTCATAGTCTATGACCCAAGGGCTATATACCTTGGTTTAACTCATGTAAGTCTAACCAGTACAAACCCAAATACCAACATCTTGCAAATACTGACAGGAAGAATTATACAGTGGCATTCATAACAAATACATGCAAATAAATTGATGTTCACAAAATGTTGCATAATACGTATTCAGTCATGTCAAGGTGCTGTAGGAGAGTGCACTAGCACCGTGTCCTCAGAGAGATTAGTTATTATTTATCAGCGTGAGGAAGTTATTTCTATCTTATTTATAAACTATTTATTTACAAGTCCATCAGTTAATGTAATAATTGTCCCAACCACAGCTGCACCCCCCACCCCCCAACCTGCTCTCACAGCAATCGGGGCTAGCTGCACGTGTGTTTAGCGGCTCAGGAGTCCGCAGGTGCGGTGTGTGTGTGTCACTCACTCTGGTTGCTCCAACAAGGAGCCGGCTCCGAGAGCTGTTTCTTTAGCGACTGACACATCACTACATCATTCCCTTTCCTAATGTCCTGAAGAACGGTCCGGAGCGCAGGCGGAGTGTTTAGCTAACCTGCAGGAAACGTCAACGACAGTTATCCAGAAAGTAGCTAAGGGTTACCAGAGATGTTTCTGAGGTGTTCGCTAGGTACTTTTAAGTTAAAAAGTCAAGAAGGGGGTCTGAAAAGCTGCTAGAAATAGCGTCAAAGTCGCTAAGTTGGCAACACTGTGGAGGAGCGCTTCATTTGCAACTCGGGGCAGCGCAGGCGGGAGGAGCAAATAATCGGCTTGTTTTGTTTTTTATAATCGTTCAAAACTCAGATCGTAATCGTGATTAAAATTCGATTAATTGAGCAGCCCTAGTTATGGTGATACTGTTGATGATGACTGGTGATGATGATGGTGATGTTAGTGACAGTTATGGTGATAATGTTGATGATGACTGGTGATGATGATGGTGACGTTGGTGGCAGTTATGGTGATGATGATGGTGACGTTGGTGACAGTTATGGTGATAATGTTGATGATGACTGGTGATGATGATGGTGACGTTGGTGGCAGTTATGGTGATGATGATGGTGACGTTGGTGACAGTTATGGTGATAATGTTGATGATGACTGGTGATGATGATGGTGACGTTGGTGACAGTTATGGTGATACTGTTGATGATGACTGGTGATGATGATGGTGATGTTGGTGACAGTTATGGTGATGATGATGGTGACGTTGGTGACAGTTATGGTGATTATGTTGATGATGACTGGTGATGATGATGGTGACGTTGGTGACAGTTATGGTGATAATGTTGATGATGACTGGTGATGATGATGGTGACGTTGGTGGCAGTTATGGTGATGATGATGGTGACGTTGGTGACAGTTATGGTGATTATGTTGATGATGACTGGTGATGATGATGGTGACGTTGGTGACAGTTATGGTGATAATGTTGATGATGACTGGTGATGATGATGGTGACGTTGGTGACAGTTATGGTGATAATGTTGATGATGAATGGTGATGATGATGGTGACGTTGGTGGCAGTTATGGTGATAATGTTGATGACCACTGGTGATGATGATGGTGACGTTGGTGGCAGTTATGGTGATAATGTTGATGACGACTGGTGATGATGATGGTGATGTTGGTGACAGTTATGGTGATAATGTTGATGATGAATGGTGATGATGAAGGTGACGTTGGTGACAGTTATGGTGATAATGTTGATGATGATTGGTGATGATGATGGTGACGTTGGTGGCAGTTATGGTGATAATGTTGATGACGACTGGTGATGATGAAGGTGACGTTGGTGACAGTTATGGTGATAATGTTGATGATGACTGGTGATGATGATGGTGACGTTGGTGACAGTTATGGTGATAATGTTGATGATGACTGGTGATGATGAAGGTGACGTTGGTGACAGTTATGGTGATAATGTTGATGACGACTGGTGATGATGATGGTGACGTTGGTGACAGTTATGGTGATAATGTTGATGACGACTGGTGATGATGAAGGTGACGTTGGTGACAGTTATGGTGATAATGTTGATGATGACTGGTGATGATGATGGTGACGTTGGTGACAGTTATGGTGATAATGTTGATGATGACTGGTGATGATGATGGTGACGTTGGTGACAGTTATGGTGATAATGTTGATGACGACTGGTGATGATTATGAGGATGACGACAGTGGAGGTGATGGTGGTGATAATGTTGATCATGGTTATGTGGATGATGATGATTATGGTTATCGTGGTGATGATGACAAATGTGACAGTAATGATGCTGGTGATGACGATGATATTGATGGTGGTGATGATGAGGATAGTGATAATGACTATGACAGTGAAGATGATGATGATAATGTTGATCATGGTTATGTGGATGATGATGATTATGGTTATCGTGGTGATGATGACAAATGTGACGGTAATGATGCTGGTGATGACAATGATATTGATGGTGGTGATGATGATGATAGTGATAATGACTATGACAGTGAAGATGATGATGATAATGTTGACTATGATGACGACCATCATGCTGTTGGTAATGATGATGATACCAGTGACTGTGATGTTGATGATTTTGACAACAGTGATGGTGGTGATGATTCTTATTTAGGTATTGGTGTAGACCTGGTGTGTATGGGGGAGCAGCCGCTGCACGCTGTGCCTTTATTCAAGGTAAGTTAATCAGTTATTGTGTTTTTGTGTCTAACAGTTTGTGAATGACGGAGTCATTTCTTCTTCAGCTGCACAACAGGACAACAGCGAGAGATTTACGCGTAGGAGATGACTACAACCTTCCACACTGGATCAACCACAGGCAAGATGGGAACATCAATTTAAATTCCTGTTGAAATCTCAAATTAAAGCTGCAAGCAGCGTCCTTCGGCCCTTGCTCAACGCCACTCTGGCCAAGCGTTGGGACCCGATGCACACACATATGTTAGTGACACGCATGTCACGTTTTGTGCAGATGAGATGAGAATTGAGGAAATGAAAGGAAAACGTAATTCCATGGCGTGATGTCTAACTGCCGCGCCTCCAAAGCAACACCCTCTTTCTAAACTTTTCATTACTGGATGCCATATTGCCCCCATTCTGAGCTCTGCCAGAGACTCATGTTGATTAGGTCAAAGGGTCAAATACGCACCTTTGACAGTAATTGCCCTGACACACGGGAGGAAACAAACGACTGCGATCAGTGAAACTTTTCGCTATATGTTTGATAACCTGACGCACGGAACACGACACACCCTGTTCAAGGGTGAATAGTGAGTCTTCCATTGTTCTGATTGGCTGTCAGATTCAAACCTGCAAACTTGTCACTTTTTGGCAAAAATTGCCGTTTTTGAAGCCAAATGTGGCGTTCATGTGAGTCATGTAGATCCGAAGAGTTTTTGTTATGGGGGGGGTCTTCTGTCGGGTTTCAGTGATGGGTTTCAGTCACTCTTATGGAAATCAATCAGAGAAAGGAGACGAGGGACTCCTCTTGTTCACAAACAATCTTTGTTCTAGTGTGTTAGTCACGTGTCATCCTTTGACCAATCACAGTCAGAGACGGCACTCTGCAGCCGATGAGACAGAGCGGCACTCGCATAACTCATTTAATTCCGACCAGACACGGAGGCAGAGGTGAAAGAGAAAGGAAGAGACAAAAGGTGGTGTGGGGGGGTTCCACAAAAATAAACAATAATGAACAAGAGTCTGCTTCTAGACCTGCAGAAAAAAAAAAAAATAAAATGGGACACAACAACAAGATCTAGCTATCACTGCGTCAACTTGAAGAAGAAATATGTAATCAACATTGTTTTACTGAACAATCACACGATAATAAATCACAGTGCATTTAGTGCCAACCACAGCCTTAAGACGTGTTGAACGTGCTCAAGTCCATACTTATGAGAGCACCTGTGTGTGTACACGCGCTTGTTTATGTAAGGTTTCTCTATAGGAGCGTCCAATAGAGAGTGTGTGGGGCCACAGATCTGCCCCCTAAAGATGTGTAGGAGACAGAGGGAGCTCCAAGTCCCAGAGATCCAGGAGTTGCCCCAGAGCACATGAACCCATCTGTTGTCTAAAGGTGTCACAGAGTGTTTGTCAGGATTATCTCCGGGAGGATGTCATTCAACATTTGAGGACAAATTAAATCAGGACATTTTTTTCTGTTGCTAACTTAAATTGAAGTAGTTGCAGTTTTGCACTGATAGACTTTAAAGCGTAAGCATAAACAGGAGATGCATGATTTATTTATTTATTTATTTTTGATTGGGGGAGCCCGGCGTGTATCAGTATTGGTTTATATCAGTATTGGAATGTAAGAGTAAGATATTGGATATCTGTTAAAAAGCCAATATCAAACATCCCTAGTTGACATGGCTCCTTGGCTGTAACTGTGTCATGGTGCATGGACTCCAGACAGGTGCATAAACATACTATGAAATGAAAAATGAAATTCCTGTTTGTCATGAAGCAAAAGTACAAAAGTCCTTAAAGAGACACTGGATTGTTTTGGCAATCGCTAACATTTCCTATATTGTTTTATTTCTGTGCTAAAGCAGTTTTATTTATTGTTTACGTTTTCCTCCATGTTTACAGCTTCTACACCTCCAAAAGTCTGAATTCCTGTAGCTCCTTCACCCCACGGATCAAACTGGCTGGACAGAAGGTACCATCTATAGTGCGTCTGTTCTCCTCACTTCTTTGGTCTTTGTGTTTTGTTTGTTTTAATCATTTGTTTAACCTTTTAGCTTCATGCAGAAACATTTAAGAGCAGCAAAGGTCACAGTAAGTTTTAGTTTATTTTCTTTCTACTTATATTAATTCCTATTCTGCATAAATATCTTAATGATTTTGTCTGTGCTTCTAAGCTCTTTGTGCACCAAAGGATTCAGACAACAGTCTACCAATACAGGTGGACTACGAAGCTTATGACGACCAGGTGTTCAGACTTCCAGGTCCATCAAGAATTCAGAGGAGCACAAACTTCAGGTTTTTCAGTCAGCTTCATAGACAACTTCTGGTTTTTAATGTTTTTCATTTTTCATTTTTCATCCCCCATCAATAGGATGTAAGAGATCAGATCACCCTAGTACTGAAGTCACAGGACAAGCAGCAGAATTAAACAGATGATTTTCCGACACACACTCAGTCACCACCAGTCCAAATACATGCTCCCTTCTGTCCTCCATGTATCTCCCAGGTGTCGTCATAGGTGGATGTAGTCTAGTTTGCTCCAGTTAGAGGAAGATGTTTCATCAGATTATTGGATCTTGTTTTCTGGTCAGTTTTCTTGTTTGTTGGAAACATAATCTTTATTATTATAATTTAATAATTTAGGAGATAGATGGATTAGGGTGGGTGAGTCATTCATTCATTCATTCATTTTTTTTTCCGTCATAACAAATACATATAAAACACATGAAAAGGAAAATAATTATCTAATAAAGAACATAATAATAATTATCACAGGTACAAATTCTTCTTATAAATTAAACAGTTTCTTTAGATATAATTTATGAGCGAAAAGGTATAGGCTGAAGTTAAACTTATTTAAGCCTACCCATTAATTCATTACAAAAAAAACAACATTGTCATAAATATCAAAAGTAAATAAACATATAAACAATACAATTATTACATGCATCATCCTAATTTCAACAAAATCAATCAAGAGATATAACATGAATAAAACAAAAACAATTGAAATCAATCAAGAGGTATAAATCGTGTGACAAAACTAATTTTGGTGCACTTGGTAATTACGTAAGGCATTATTTTTAAAACTCTTTTTGAATGTTTTCAACGAGCATGAATTTTTTAATCTATCCTCGAGGCTATTCCATAAACTCACTCCTCTTACTGAGATTCATCTTTGTTTTTTATTGGTTCTAATATTCTTTTTTTTGAAAATCCCACTTCCTCTTAGACTATATCCTCCTTCCCTTAGTTCAAACATCCTTTGGAGATAAGGTGGAAGTTGAGCCTGATATGCCTGATATACTACAACCAGTGTATGCAGGTCAGTAATATCGTAAAATTTTAGAGCTTTTAAATGGATAAAGATAGGATTTGTTGGAGCAAAATAGTTAGCATGGGAAATTATTTGAACTACCTTTTTTTGAAGTAAATATATAGGATAAATATTTGCTCTGTAATTATTTCCCCATATTTCAACACCATAGCTCAGATATGGTAAAATAAATGAGTTATAGAGTATCTGAAGGGATTTAATATTCAAAACAAATCTCATTCTACTCATAAGTCCTATATTTTTTGATATTTTTAACTTTATATCATCAATATGAGGCTTCCAACTCAGTTTTTCATCTATAGTAATTCCTAAAAATGTATATGTGTGTACTTGTTCAATTACAATACCATTTATTTTTATAATAATTTCATTAGTAATTTTCCTGTTTCCAAATATAATGAACTTTGTTTTGGTCACATTCATAGAAAGTTTATTCCTATCAAACCATCCTTTTAACACTGCCAGTTCTTTTTCAACTAAATCAACAAGCTTGTTTAGGTCGTCACCAGAACAATAAAGGCTGGTGTCATCTGCATACAACAAACAATTTACTTTATCTAGAACCGCACACACATCATTAATATACATTATGAATAATTTAGGTCCCAAAATAGACCCTTGTGGGACTCCATGAGTAATGAACTCCTTTCTTGAATCAACATTATTGATATGCACAAACTGGTCTCTTTCACTAAGGTAGCTTGCCACCCAAGCATAAGCTGTACCACGAATACCATATCTTTGTAGCTTCTGAAGAAGAAGTGTATGATCTATGATGCCATCAGTAAGGATGTTCCAATCCGATCACATGATTGGAAATTGGGCCTGATCACGTGATTTGGATGGATTAGAATCAGGTGGACAAGATCTAATTTAACCTTTTAAAACAACAAACATGACTTTTTAGATTCATCCCGAGATAAACATTTTCAAACGGAATAAAAATTGCATAAAATTTTACTGATGTAGTTCTTCTACATCAGTAGTCTTTGTTTCTTGGACAAAATCACCATAATGTCATATAATTTACGGCAGGCAGGGATTCAGACACCAACGTGTAGCTGGAAACTAGCAGGCTATCACAGATGTAGTGTAGCATACGTAATGTATTTTGGGTGCTTTTAAGCTCAATGTACTATACTACATTTGCCCAATAAGATGTGAATTTCTATATGAATATGGAAATCCAACCTGATTGGTCTTAAAGGGTTTAACCAGAAGAATTAGGATTCTTTGTTTATTCAGGTACCGTAAGTACACTTCGTATTAATTCAGACAAAGTCGTTTATGAAAATAACAAATTTATTTTCTAAACAAATTATAACACGTGACAACTAGGAAACTGTGAGGTGATGAGTGTATGATGTGTGAATGTGATGTTATCAGAACCCTCGTATCTGGAGGAAACTGGGTTCTGAGTGTGGTTGACTTTGGTCTGAGTTACACTATAAGTGATGGTTTATAAAACGGAATCAGACGCAATCTTACTGTGTTCTACATCTCCACGAGGAGACTATCTTTCGGATCCGAGATGTCGGGGGTCGGCTGACCCCAAGGTACTGAAGTTCGTAGAAAAAACCGCAGTACGACCAGGTCAGTCCAGAGTCGTCTCCAGGTCACAACAACAGGTGGACTCGTTTTGCATCTCAAACGGTTGGCGTCTTAAGGAGTCTTGCTGTCAGCTTTGCAGCGTGCAAAAAGGTTTTGACTGTGTCGGAGAGATGTTTCAAAGAGGCTGATTCCAGATTGGCCACTCCGGAATCTCAGCTGGAAACAAACTCCACTCGACTCGATGAACTGCAACGAACTGAATAACTCGGGAAGTGATCGTGTTTTATTATTCCCTTGTTATGTTTTTATGGCAAATCACAACTTGCCATGTTACGAGGGTTTTACCAATCACGAGCTCTGATTTGTGGATCAGAAAACAGTGTGTCATGAGATTAAACCTTGTCATCTTCATCATGTGTACGAGTGTGTGTGAGCTTGTCACATAGATAGTGATTCACTCGTTAAATCAAACTTTACTGATCATAACATAATAATATTAATTTCAACTTAAGTAATTTAAGCACAGATTAATCGAAACATTGTTGTTATTCTTCAGCCATTATTGTTCATTCGACCATATGATTATTTACGTATTTCATTGCATCATCCAGTATTCGTTATTATAACAGTTCAGTCCTTTATTCTGTGCAGGACAGCCTAGATAAGCAGACAGGCTTGGCAGAGAAGAACCTTGGGAAGGGAGCATGATGTTGACAATCTGAGTGTAAACACGTAGTGCCGAATCTTTCTTGCAGATTAAAGGCACCAGTGAAGACTTACGTCTCCATGTGACCGGATACTGAAGAGGTCAAACTGTAGATGAAAAACTGACCATTTCTCGATACAGGCATAAACTGGGCATTTTATGTGGTAGAAAAGGTAGTTACGTTCAAGGCAGCTTGGCAAGGCAAAGCAACTTTATTTGTATAGCACCTTACAACAGTATAAAACCAACCAAAGTACTTCATAGAAAACACTAAAAAGACTCATGTTGAGCTAAAGGCCAAATCATAAAATAGGTTTTCAAGAGATTTAAAACCAGACAGTGAAGAGGCTGACCTGATGCTCAAAGGCAGCTCATTCCAGAGCCTAAGGGGCTACAGAGAAGCCCTGTCACCTCTGAGCTTACATTTTGTTTTTGGGACTTCCAAGAGCATCCCATCAGCCAACCACAGAGACCGTGCAGGGGAGTAAAACACCAGCATCTCAGAGAGGTAATCTGGAGCAAGGCCATGCAGAGATTTAAAAGCCCATTAAAGCACCTTGTAGTGGATTCTAAAAGGAACCGGCAGCCAGTGCGGTGAGGCCAGGACAGGAGTAATGTGCTCCATGTTTTTCATCCTAGTGAGCAGCCGTGCAGCAGCATTCTGCACCAACTGAATACGTGAGTGGTGAGATTGTGGAACACCAAGGTACAAAGAATTACAGTAATCAAGCCTTGATGTAATGAAAACATTAATTACCATTTCTAAATCTCTCTTTGACAGCAAGGACTTTACTTTGGCGATCCTTCTTAACTCATTCACTGCCATTGACAAGAAAAGTCGTCATTTTAAATCCAACCGTTCACTGCCAATGACAACTACAGTCGTCATTTGCATTTTTTTACTGTGTGGGCGTCGGAACGAGCCCCCACACTCTGTGAACAAACATCTCAGCTCTAAAGCCGATCTTCATCCGCGTACGTCACATGTCATGTGATCAGGAAGCAGAACATCCATGTGTTAGGAGATCGTTTTGGGCCGCTGCTGTTAAAAAAGTGAGGCGCGAACCGGAAAAGCTTCTGCCGATCACAATTCGACAACGGATTATGAAAGAACGGATAACGCTCGGAACGCGCGGATTCTTGCTGATGTAAGAGGTGAGTCTCCACTTTGTTTTGGCGTTGACATCATCCTAGCGAGTAACATTCTGTGACTCTTAAAAAACAGCAAAAACACTGAAAAACACTGGCAGCGAAGGGCTTTACTGATTAGGAATCAATTGGCAGTGAATGAGTTAATTGATAAAAACTGGATTTAGTCACAGCACTGATCTGCCAGTCCAAGACAAGATCTTCATCCAGTGCAACACCCAGGGAAGTCACACTCAGCATTAAGAATGGGGCGAGCTGACCAAAGTCCACTGCACCCGCCCTAGACAAAGTACTTGAACCAAAGACTACAACCTCTGTCTTTTTATCATTAAAAAAGAAGTTAGAGAACATCTATTGCCTAACCTCAACAAAACAATCTAAAAGAGACAGCAAAGCATGAATGTGGCCCCTCTTAAAAGGCACATATACCTGGGTATCATCTTCATAGCAGTGAAAATGACACTGACCCTGAGGAACCTCGCAAGAGAATGAAGCACTAGAGGAAGTAAAATCTCCCAGTGAGACACTGAAGGTTCTGCTAGTCCAGTGGTTCCTAACCTGGGGGTCCCGACCCCCATAAGGGGGCGCTAAAGCCTCCCAGTGGGTTGCCAAGACCTCTCCACTTTAAGGGGTTAAAACTTCATTTATTACTTGTTTATAGCCTACATTTTGCTCACATTTTTTCATGAGTGAAAGGTTTACTGATATTAAGACAGGAAATAATTAGTACAGAAAAAGTAACACACTTTTAAGAACTTTTTACTCACTGTTTTATTTTCAAGTGTCAAAAGTTCATTACAGATAGGACTGGTTGATTAATCACAGCCTTTACAGTAAATAATCTGGTATAAACAGTAATATACACATTTAAGTACATTTCGCTCAGTGTATTTTTTATGTGTAAAACGTTTATTGAAAGGAATGATTGATTTATCAGTGTTTACAAGAAACATGTGTTCAGAAAAGTAATACAAACTGTTAAGCACCTTATGCTCTGTTTGGTTTTGTTAATGACTTTGTTCTGTACTGGAGGCTACTATTACTGTTATCTATTGAATCAAAGCGTATTAAAATGTGCTTGAACAATTTTATCATTTATTAATACTGTTTGTAACGGAAGAGAGAATGGGAGGGGGTCGTCAGAAATTTTACTGGTAAAAAAGGGGGTCCCTTGGAAAAAAGGTTGGGAACCACTGTTCTAGTCGGGTATGACACAAACCAATCCAGCGCGACCCCGCAAACACCCACAAAGTGTTCCATCCTTGAAATCAGGAGAGAATAATCCACAGTATCGAATGCAGCCTAAAGGTCCAACAATACCAAAATAACAAAATCTCCAGAATCAGTTGCCAATAAAATGTCATAAAAAACCCGGAGTGGACTGGCTTAAAACCAGACTGGAATTTTTCCAAGATGTCATTTCCAATCAAATACTCAGTCAATGGTGAGTAAATTACCATCTCCAGTACTTTAGAAACAAAAGGCAGTCTGGAGATGGGTCAATAACTGGACAAGGCAGATGAGTCAAGTCCAGCCTTCTTCAGTAAAGGCTGAACTACCGCATGTTTTCAGTTCCCTGGTACTACTCCAGAGACAATGCGCTGATTAATAATAGCTAGAACCCAAGGACCAACTGATGAAAAAAAAACAACTTTTAAATGCCTAGGGGACATCAAGTCTAAGGTAGAACCAGCAGGTTGTAAAGACTTAACAAAATCCCAAAGGCAGTCCAACGTAAGCGACTCAAACTGACTAAAAGTAGCTGAACAAGGACCAGAAAGTGTCTGACATACTGACGAAACCTGGGCTCTGATATCGACTATTTTGTCCACAAAAAACCACGAAAATGCTTCGCAAGACATGACAGAGGACTCAGTACCCACTGGTTGGTAAATATTGAGGATATTATCAAATACTTTCAAAAGCATTGATTGCCTGTGATGCGCCGAGAGTATTGCGTTTGAGAAATGCGCCCTCCTAGCATCCCTCACAGCCTCCTGATAGTCTCAGAGACAGTCTTAACACCTGAAAAGAGCTCCGTAACCTATCCGTCATCCACATCCTTTCTACTGGTCGACATTTTCGCCTTAACAAACGTGTAGTCATTCTGCCACAGCTCCAGTCTGTCCAGTCTGATTAATCGAATATTTCATTTGACATGTTTCAAGTGAAACAAGACCGTGGTCTGCTGCTGAAAACATGGTATAAAACAGCAATAATTAGACTGAAGCTCTTGTGTTAAAAGGCTTGATGGGAGCTTAAGTCTCCTCCCTTTCTGGTCGGCCCACGGGTCCCCAGAAGAACAACAAAATGAAAGTCAATGAGGCTAAAAGACTTATTGGTCCCCTGTGCCTTACGCCTTGAATATGTTGTTCTTATATTTAGGTGAAAGTAATCAATCAATCAATTCAAAGACACTTTATTAGTCCCAGAGGGAAATTAGAGTTTCAGTACACACAATTCAGAGATCAGACATACATGGGCAAGACACATGACAAGAATTGGTGACTGTGGTCATTCACAACCCTGAGTCGTGCTACCTTAATAGAGCTCAGAGGGTTACATGAGGATTGGTTCAGGTGGAGGAAAAAAAAGGCACTTCAGAGTTACCCTCCAGCAGGAGGGCAGCTTTGCTCTGCAAAACAAAACAAAAAAACACCTCAGACAAATATGACATGTCCCAAAAACTAGTTTTCTTGTCCGGGGATTGGACCGCCAAGGCTCCCGCCTTGGTCTGCCACCCGATTCGCATTGCACCGGACCCTTCATGTTCCTGCTGCGGGTGGTGGGTCCACAGTTGGACGAGCCCATGTATCCGGTTCGGGCTGGGCCCGGCCGGGCCCCATGGGCGAAAGCCCGGCCACCAGGCGCTCGCTCACGGGCCCCAACCCCAGGCCTGGCTCCAGGGTGGGACCCCGGTAACCCTCCGGGCCGGGTACTCCGACTCTTCGTTTTAACCGCCATGAAAGATCCTTTGAACCGTTCTTTGTCTCACCCTTCACCTAAGACCAATTTGTCATGGGAGACCCTACCAGGGGCACTAAGTGCCCCAGACAACATAGCTCCTAGGATCATTAGGGCACTCAAACTCCTCCACCACGATAAGGTGACGGTTCAAGGAGGAGAGGGGTTGGACACTCTACTTTGCTGGAGTTGCTCCGGGTGAGAGGCGGAGGGCTGGGGTTGGCTTTTTGTTAGCCCCGAGACTCTCTGTCTGTGTGTTGGGGTTTACCCCGGGGGACAAGAGGGTAGCTTCCTTGCGCCTTCGGGTTGGGGAACGGGTCCTGACTGTTGTTTGTGCTTATGGGCCAAATATCAGTTCAGAGTACCCACCCTTTTTGGAGTCCCTGGGACGAGTGCTAGATAGTGCTCCATCAGGGGACTCCATTGTCCTGCTGGGGGACTTCAATGCTCACGTGGGCAATGACAGCTTGACCTGGAAGGGTGTGATTGGGAGGAACGGCCCACCTAATCTGAACTCGAGCGGTGTTTTGTTATTGGACTTCTGTGCAAGCCGCAGTTTGGCCATAACGAACACCATGTTCGAACATAAGGATGCCCACCGGTACACTTGGTACCAGGGCAGCCTAGGTCACAGGTCGATGATAGATTTTGTAGTCGTATCATCTGACCTGCGGCCGTATGTTTTGGACACCCGAGTGAAGAGAGGGGCGGAGCTGTCAACTGATCACCACCTGGTGGTGAGTTGGATCAGATGGCAAGGGAAGATGCTGCGTAGACCTGGCAGACCCAAACGCATAGTGAGGGTCTGCTGGGAACGCCTGGCAGAAGAACCTGTCAAGACGGTCTTCAACTCCCACCTCCGGCAGAGCTTTGACCACGTCCCGAGAGCAGTGGGGGACATTGAGTCCGAGTGGGCCTTGTTCCACTCTGCGATTGTTGAGGCGGCTGTTGCTAGCTGTGGTCGTAAGGTGGCCGGTGCCAGTCGTGGTGGCAACCCCCGTACCCGCTGGTGGACACCAGAGGTTCGGGGAGCCGTCAGGCTGAAGAAGGAGGCCTACAGGGCGTGGCTGGTCTGTGGGTCTCCGGAGGCAGCAGACAGGTACCGGATAGCCAAGCGGGGTGCAGCAGTGGCAGTTGCCGAGGCAAAATCTCGGGCGTGGGAGGAGTTTGGTGAGGCCATGGAGAAAGACTATCGATCGGCTCCAAAGAGGTTCTGGCAAACTGTCCGGCGCCTCAGGAGAGGAAGGCAGCAACTCGCTCACACTGTTTACAGTGGGGATGGGGAGCTGCTGACGTCAACTGAGGCTATAGTCGGACGGTGGAAGGAATACTTTGAGGAGCTCCTCAATCCCACCAATGCGCATTCCGAGGAGGAACCAGAGCTGGGAGGCCTGGGGATGGACTGTCCGATCTCGGGGGCAGAAGTTGCTGAGGTAGTCAAACAACTACACAGCGGCGGAGCCCCGGGGGCGGATGAGGTTCGTCCTGGGTATCTCAAGGCTATGGATGTTGTAGGGCTGTCATGGTTGACACGTCTCTACAACATTGCGTGGTCATCGGGGGCAGTTCCTAGGGAGTGGCAGACCGGGGTGGTGGTCCCCATCTTTAAGAAGGGTGACCTGAGGGTGTGTTCCAACTATAGGGGGATCACACTCCTCAGCCTCCCTGGAAAGGTCTACGCCAAGGTACTGGAGAGGAGGGTCAGATCGATAGTTGAATCTCAGATAGAGGAGGAGCAATGTGGTTTTCGTCCTGGCCGTGGAACTGTGGACCAGCTCTATACCCTTGCAAGGGTGATGGAGGGGGCATGGGAGTTTGCCCAACCAATCCACATGTGCTTTGTGGATTTGGAGAAGGCTTATGACCGTGTCCCCAGGGGCACCCTGTGGGGGACGCTCCAGGAGTATGGGGTGGGTGGCTTTCTGTTAAGGGCCATTCAGTCCCTTTACCAGAGGAGCGTGAGTTTGGTCCGCATAGCCGGTAGTAAGTCGGACCTGTTCCCAGTGAGGGTTGGACTCCGCCAGGGCTGCCCTTTGTCACCGGTTCTGTTCATCACTTTTATGCACAGAATTTCTAGACGCAGCCGTGGTGTGGAGTGTGTCGAGTTTGGTGGCAGGAGAATCTCGTCTCTGCTTTTTGCGGATGATGTGGTCCTCCTAGCTTCATCCAGCTCTGACCTTCAGCTCTTGCTGGGTAGGTTCGCGGCCGAATGTGAAGCGGCTGGGATGAGGATCAGCACCTCCAAATCTGAGACCATGGTTCTCGACCGGAAAAGGGTGGCTTGCCACCTCCGGGTCGGGGGAGAGGTCCTACCTCAAGTGGAGGAGTTTAAGTATCTCGGGGTCTTGTTCACGAGTGAGGGTAGGAGGGATCGGGAGATCGACAGGCGGATTGGTTCGGCGTCTGCAGTGATGCGGACGCTGAGCCGATCTGTCGTGGGGAAGAGGGAGCTGAGCCAGAAAGCCAGGCTCTCGATTTACCGGTCGATCTACGTCCCAATCCTCACCTATGGTCATGAGCTTTGGGTAATGACCGAAAGAACGAGATCGCGGATACAAGCGGCCGAAATGAGTTTCCTCCGTAGGGTGGCCGGGCTCAGCCTTAGAGATAGGGTGAGGAGCTCGGACATTCGGGAGGGACTCGGAGTAGAACCGCTGCTCCTCCGGATCGAAAGGAGCCAGTTGAGGTGGTTTGGGCATCTGGTCAGGATGCCTCCTGGACGCCTCCCCGGGGAGGTGTTTCGGGCATGTCCTGCCGGCAGAAGGCCCCCGGGTCGACCCAGGACACGTTGGAGAGGTTACATCTCCAATCTGGTCCGGGAACGCCTTGGGGTCCTGCCGGAGGAGCTGGTGGACAAGGCCGGGGAGAGGACGGCCTGGAGCTCCCTAATTGGGATGCTGCCCCCGCGACCCGGACCCGGATAAGCGGAGGAAGACGACGACGACGACAAATATGCAACAGACTTCAGACAACACAACATAAGTGTCCACTAGGTGGGGTGGTGGGTTGGGACTATCCCAGCTTCAGTTCCTGCAGCCACGATGAAGCAGCGCATGTCACCTCAGTGTCGATAGGGGGAGGAGCATTGAGGGTTGGAGGGTTGCAGTGACCCTGGACGCTTCGGCGGCCTTCCCGCTGTCCCGCCTAAGCTGGGAAATGAGGCAGAGTTGAGTTGCCATAGCGACGGCACATTCCACATATCTTCCGAGGGGGAGTTTTCGTTGGAGCCTTGCAGGCTCAAGGACGCCAGATTACGATTAGAAATTGTTTTGGGGCCAGACAGAGATAATTCCCTCTCTGTCTTACAGTTTGTTGGTCCTCAACCTCTCAGAATCCCAATAGTAATGGACGTTAATCTATCCCAATCCGTGCTGATTCGTCCACTCGATGTGTGTTTCGACCACGCCAGTCACTACTTTATTTATCAGCTTGCAAAAGTTTGTTGTTAGCATGTTCACACATCAGACATCACATATATGCCACATCAATAGTTAACTCCTTAAACAATTGAAAGTGAAACTTGAAGGACATTTTAGATATTTTCCTTCTTTCTTCTTATTTGAATACTTTGCTTGTTTGTTTTGAACCTCACAGAGACTTGGCAGCTGCTTTGTCTTTTTCAGAATGGTGAGAGAGAGGGAGACGAGTGCGAAGAAGAGCCGGGGCTCAGTGGAGGTTACCACAGGTGTAGGCACTTCTCCTGTTCGCTCTACTGGACCAGAAGAAGAACAAAGCCTCGCGTCTGATGATAGTCTGGGCCCTGTGTCTAACATTCTGCTGATCCCCCGGGTTCCTCAGGCCCAGTATGAAGTCAGCAGCTCTTTGGGATACACAAGCACCAGAGGTACCTGGGAGGACTCATGAGACGTTATGGTGCTTACACATTAGCGTTGGTCCGGTCCCATCCGGGACCAGAATTTGGTTTCACGCACGTCAGATTTGTGTTTTCAGTTCCAAGGCGTATCACTTTTTCAGACATCCTCCCCAGCAGTCAGGCTGGGACCGAGGTGACACTATGGTCTGATTGGCTGGCTGAAATGACGCCTACCGCCTCTGATCTGCGAGTGAGCCAGCGGGTGGTGGGGGTGGGGGATCCTGCATGCGCAATTAATTTTCATGCTGGATGCTGTTCAGTAAACTGTACAGAGCTGCCGCTCAGTGGAAACGGGAGAAGAGAGTGAGCTCTGTATGTGTGTGTGTGTGTGCGCCTGTTCTCTGCATCGGAGCTCTTGGCCCAGCGAGCAGACAACTGTTAGGGGAGAAATCAGTGCGTGCGTGTGTGTGTAACACAAAATTATGAGGACACACACAGCAAATTAATAAAATAATGTGGTTCAGAGTCTCCAAAAGCAACACAGCTCATGTCCGCCTTTGTTTACCTTATAATGGAGGACACCGCGGACTTTACTATGCGTACTAAACGCCGCCCACATGCTACGGGATTTCCCTTTTCCTGGGAAGTCCCTCGGATTTATGTGTGATTTATGTGGCTGCATGGTGGCGCAGTGGTTAGCACTGTTGCCTCGCAGCACGAAGGTTGCAGGTTCGAAACTCGGCTGCGGCTTTTCGGCGTGGAGTTGTGTGTTCTCCCCATGCATGCGTGGGTTTCCTCCGGGTACTCACAGATCACAACATGCCCTGTAGGTTACAGATTGTAAGTCGCTTTGGATAAAAGCGTCTGCCAAATAAATAAACATAAACATACACCGTCCATTCGAGACCGAATTCACGCCATCCAGCCCCACCACACCCCAACCGTGCCGACGCTGTTGTGTAAGCACCATTTGTTCTCTCCTGCCAAAGTCTTCTTACTTCTTGTCTCATTTTGATGTTTAGAGTTGTTGGACAAGATGATGGATTCTCAGCGGGACTCTAGTGCACCAAGCAGGTTTACAGTGGGTAGTGCTGAGTCCACACTGCACATCCGTCCAGGAGGCTACACCCTCCAGAGGGCTCTCATAAACCCCTTCACACCTTCCAGGATGCCTATGAAGCTCACCTCCAACCGCCGGCGCTGGATGCACACATTCCCTGTTGGTGAGCTCACTCACATTTGCCTTCTAACTTTTAGTGGGGGTGAAGTCGTTTATTTTATAAGTAATTTACATAGAGTAACGGTGTGTGTTACCATTGGCACTATGGAGACATTTTTTTCTTCTGATATGTAAATTTTTTTGAGACATTCTGTCAAGCTGGAAATAAGACCCTTGGAGTCCATGAAATCCCCCCTTCACCTGTGTGAATTCCTGTGTTTTTTTGCTGAGGAAACCATGCAGAGTACAACCCCCCACCCCAATATGCACCGGAGTTGATGAGCATCTTACACATGCACACACCACTCGGACAGAGAAAATGCAGCTGGGATGAATTGTTTTCTTATACGTTTTCGATCCCCTTGGGGAAGTGTCTTCTCATCATCTCACCTATCCTTACATTAGTAAAGAGCAGTGGCCTGCTATTCCCATCACGCCCGTGGTCAACTTTGGGGTTCAGCATCTTTCCCAAGGATGCTTCAACCCTAACCCCAGTTTTAAACTTTATAACCATTAAGCAAGCGGCTGATTGTTAGTCGCTTGGTTTTGCTCTCCAGTTTGGCCACTCCATTGGGTGGTTTTAACATGAAAATTAAACTGGTTTGAAGAACCCAATCTGTTACATGCTGGCTTGGGTTTTGAGAGTTCCAGAAAAAAAAAATCCAATCATTTCAGACAATTAAACTCTTTGTTTGGGATGACAGAATTCAATTCAATTCAGCTCAATACTTTATTCAGGACAATGCACATTAATAAACAATCAAATACATCGTATCGATCGTAAATGGGCCAGATTTTAGCAGAGTTGCTAATTTGCATCTGTAGTCCCGTCAACAAGATAACTAAGTAAAACAAGTAACTCTATACAATTTAAAAACAGTCCGATATAAACATTCCATTAAAATAGACAAACAAAATAAGAATAACTAAAGATGCAAACATGTCTGGGAACCTTTACGATGTAGTGTGAGGTGCTTTTTAAAGGTGCTATAAGTGGGAAACTCTGATATTCGCTGGGATGTTGTTCCAAAATCGACTCCCTCTAAAGCTTGGTTTATGCTTGACGCATTCACTTTCCGCGCGGTGATGCGGCTCGCGGCTGAAACGCGCTTCACAACTCGCAGCGTTTATGGTTTGTGCGGCTCGTCTCTGCAGTGAGCCAATATTCTCCCAAACTGTAGGGGGCAGCATGGAGCTCTACGGCATGCATCCAACACTACACCACAGTAGAAGTAGAAATTACTGTTTACAACATGGCATTTCAGCATTTTTAACAGCGTTCTCGTCTTTTCCGACAGTGCGAACTATTTCTCTCCAAGAATTATTTTACAACATGTTGATCACGGTGATCTCTGAGAGCTGAATCATGCAAATGTCTGTATTTACGAACCTCTGCCGTGCCGGTCCGCCATGTTTTTCCGCGTCCGACCGTCCGCGTGGTTAGAAATTTTCCGAGGTGCGCGTTGCGGAAATCTTGGGCCGTGCGGAGACGCGGTGGAGGGGCGTGGTTGTTAAAATGACGCAAAATGACGCAACTTTTCCGCGCGGAGCCGTGCGGACCTCGCGGACGCGTCAAGCATAAACCAACCTTAACGGACAGCACCATTTGTCCGAACGTCGTCTTCCTGTAGGGGATCTGAAGTAGGGCTGTCGCGATTGAGGAATTCCCCCTGCGGTGAGTCAGGGCAGCTCAATATTGCGATATGCGATATTATTGGACCCCGTTTTTATTTATGTACTTAGCAAATTTGTTTGTTAATTACTAAACTCATGGCAATATTTCCTTTGAAACATTGTGCTTACACATCTAAAAAATGTTAGAAAAAAATACACGGCCATTTTTAACACTTTATTGAATGCAGGTCAAAGGGCAGTAACGGCATTCTCTGACTGAACTTAAAAACAACATTCAGGAGGTTTAACTTTGAAATGCAAATTTGGCTGCAACATCTAACAGAAATAAAAAAAAGTGCCCTACTGTCTCCTCGATCAGCGCGGACTTTACCTCTCAGCATGCGCTGTCGCGAGATTTAATCAAGTGCGGTAATTGCGGTGGCACGTCATGCAGCGCGGTGGGTTTCTTAATATCGCGATATATTGTTCTTGCGATTATTGTGACAGCCCTAATCTGAAGGTCTCCTCTAGTGGAGGCTCTAGTACCGTAGCCTTTGTCTGGTCTTAATTTTATGTATGTTAACACACATCTGTTCCTGAAAAGTGCTGACTAGATGAGAAACAAATCAGTTCTTCACATCTGTGGAGACTAAACTCCCTACTAGCTACACGGAGAGGGTGAACGTTAGTATTTACAGTGCAGGGGGGGGGGGGGGGGAGTGACGTAAACTGGCCCAATCCACCTTTTGCAACAGCTTAACAAAGCTGAAGGGAAGCTGCAGCTCAAACAGGAAAAAGCATGTGTGAAACATTTTGGGTGTTTTTGATGAGGAAGTATGACAAAAGTGGTTAAGCATGATATAATGCTGTTAAAGTATAAAATGTGTGTTTAGTCTGAGAGAAAAGCTGATATGACGAGTTCCTAGAATGTGTTCATCGTCGTCCTCCTAACTGGCCCAGTTAGCAGACTGTGAGCAGTGTTGTTCTTCAGGTCCTTCTGGAGAGGCGATTCAGATTCATCACCAGACAAGACAAAACATGGCAGAGTTGCAGGGCAGCCAGCACAGCGACTCAACACACACCTCTGCTGAGCTACTGGAGCTGGCTTATCATGAGGCCACCGGAAGGTCAGACCAAGTACACAAGCATCTTTCTTGGTACACATGTACAGCTGAAACATGGATGCTTGATTTTTCTGTACATTTTTTTAAGGCAAACAACCTCAAGGCAAACAAGTGAAAATGGCCTTTACGCATGTGAAGGGACAGAAGACCTTACTGGAAGTCTAGGAAGCAACAACAGTGGTGATGTTTCTACTCTACACATTTCTCTTTGGTGTCTGCGTTTATTCATCAGCCACAACACAGATATTCAGCATTTCTGGCTGTTTAACTCGGTTCTCTTATGATGGGCTCCTGGCGTTATCGTCACCGTGGGGTGTGTTTTTGTGTACAGCAGCTTGAGCCTCCGTGACAGGTGGTAGAAGGTGCTTTTTAAATGAATGAATGTGTTGGTAAAAGTTCCTAGCAGTTGTCAAAAAGTCATGGTGTGTGTGTGTGTGTGTGTGTGTGTGTGTGTGTGTGTGTGTGTGTGTGTGTGTGTGTATCAAGTGCGTGAGAATCACTCACATGTGACACATCAAACTTATTGGGAATTTCACAAGAAAAACAATGGAGTGCTTGGTTTGAACGTAACTTTATTCTTTCATGAGTTATTCACAAGTTTCTGACCACTTATAAAACATGTTAATGTGCTGCCCAGTGTGTTGGATTGTCAATGCAACCCTCCTCTCCCACTCTTCACACACTGATAGCAACACCGCTGGAGAAATGCCAGCACAGGCTTCCAGTATCCGTGGTTTCAGGTGCTGCACATCTCGTATCTTCACGCCACAGACAGTTGCCTTCAGATGACCATAAAGATAAAAGTCTTAGGGGGTCAGCTTGGGAGACCTTGAGGGCCGTTCAACTGGCCCACGACGACCAATCCACTTTCCAGGAAACTGTTCATCTAGGAATGCTCGGACCTGGCACCCATAATGTGGTGGTGCACCATCCTGCTGGAAAAAACTCAGGGAACGTGCCAGCTTCGGTGTATAAAGAGCGAAACACATCATCATGTAGCAGTTTCAAATATCCAGTGGCCTTGAGGTTTCCATTGAAGAAGAATGGCCCCACTGTCTTTGTACCTCATATACCTCACCATACCCTCACTTTTCTGTTCCAGCAGTCTTGGAGGGATCTATCCAGTGTGCGTCAGTGTCACACCAATAGCAGTGGTTTTGTTTGTTGACTTCACCATTCACATAAAAGTTTGCTTCATCACCGAACCAAATCTTCTGCATGAACTGAGCGTCCTGTTCCAATTTTTGTTTTGCCCATTCTGCAAATTCTGTGTGCCGATCAGCGTCATCCTCGTTGAGATGCTGCCATAGCTGGAGTTTGTGAGGGTGCCATTTGTGAGTAGCTAATATTCGCCAAAGGGATGTTGGACCAACGCCACTCTCCAGTGACATGCGGCGAGTGCTACGCTGTGGGCTCTTGCTGAATGAGGCTAGGACAGCCACTGATGTTTCTTTATTAGTGACAGTTGTCATGCGTCCACATTTTGGCAAATCCAACACTGAACCAGTTTCACGACACTTAGCAAGCATTTTGCTAACTGTAGCATGGGAGACGGGTGGTCTCGTAGGGTGTCTTGCATTGAAATCTGTGGCAATGACTGGGTTACTGCGTTCACCAGATATCAAACCAATTTCGATCCGCTCCTCACGGGTTAACCTCTTCGACATGTCAATGCCTGATCAAAGAGAATCTTGTAAATAACTCATGACTAAAGTTACATCCAAACCAAGCACAACATTGTTGTTCTTGTGAAATTCCCAACAAGTCTGATGTGTCACATGACCCTCTTCCGAATGAAAAAAAAAAACAAAAGTTGGATCCAAGATGGCCGACTTCAAAATGGCCACCATGGTCACCACCCATCTTGAAAAGTTTGTCCCCTCACAAATACTAATGTGCCACAAACAGGACGTTAATATCACCAACCATTCCCGTGTTATTAAGGTGTGTCCAGATAAATGGCCCACCCATTTTTTCAGGATTCTACATTCCAGAGGTGATTAAATTATACATTTTTTGACAAAACATTTAATTTATTGGTTGTTTTTCATATGTGAACAGCATTTAAAGCTGAGTTCATCCTTTGATGTTCCCAGTTAAAATTAGGGATGCACCGATGGATCGGCATTTGATCCCAGTCGGCCGATAGCGCCCCTATCGGTTTTGATCGGAGTTTTCAAACTAGATCAAAGCAGACCGATTACAGACCATTTTAGATTAGGTTGCATTTCCTTTATTCCCAGATTATGTAGTTTGTAGCACTCATTATAATGTTGTAGAAAATTTCTGGCCAATCCACGTGATCGGTATCGGTGATCAGCATTCTTTGATATCTGTATCGGTGATCAGCAGCAAAAAACCTCATCGGTGCATCCCTAGTTAAAATGATCCCTGACATCAGCTGCTAACCTTCCAGGCTAACTGCTGCTCTTCTCTTTGTTGGGATTGCGAAACCCTGCACAGGATCCGCCAACAACCGCAGCTTCTCCTTTCACGGCTTCTCCACCAACGGGACAGATCCAAGTGAGTTCATCGTGCTTTTCTATAAACTCGCTTGTATTCTGATTGGCCGATAGGATCGGGATGCAGTTAATCACAAACCTGCCACTGGAGGTGTCTTATCTGTGAGGTTGAATCAGCTTTAACAGGCAGCTTTCTCCAGTTGGGATCTGTCTCCAGGGGAACTGCAGGTAGAGGTTCAGGTCGTGAGATTTGGGGTCACCCTCTCCTCCTCCCTCTGCGCCTTACTTCCTGTTCAGCTGAGCTGTTCTCTCAGCCTCTCTGTAAAATGTGTGTTTTCTAACAGACGATGCCGTTCGTTAAGACTTGTAATCTATGTGTGACCGTTTATATTCAACAAGTGTTGCATTTCAGTCCTCTTTCTGCACGGATCAGTGTAAAGCACATTTCCTCTATTTCTTTGTATAAATGAATGTTTTGGTTAAATAATAATGTTCTCAGGCTGGATTTTTTTTTACTCCACACTGTTAATTGCATGATGTAATTTCTCTACTAGAGACCACTCAGCACCGCTGCTGCTGCTGCTAGAACACTTAAGCTTTTGTTTGGTGATGCTGATTGCAGAGCAACTGCTTCAGGACCACAATCTGCATGACTGATCTCTGTTCCACCACCTCCTCCTCTGCAGGAATCACCGTTAGTGACATGCATCAAGTAACACTTGTGTTGTTCTTTCTTTCCCTTTCTTGTTTTGTCTGTGTTTGCATCATCTTCTCTCTATTATTTTACATCTTTTCTTCTTCATTTTCATTCTTTATTGCCCCACCCGTCCCCCTCCCTTCCTCACCATCCACCCTCACATGTACCTCTCCATTTTGGGTACATGCATTTGTTTACGTGGTGGACATTTTATGTGTTTGTGTGTTTATCTGCATCTGTGTGTGAAGCCCTGCTGCTGTCTGCACCCCCGACAGTGCCCAGCTTCTGCTGCACGGTGGGGGTGGACTGGAAGTCCTTGACCACTCCGGCTTGCCTCCCCCTCACCACCGACTACTTTCCTGAGCGGCAGACTTTGCAGAATGACTACACGGAAGGTTGCTACGACCTGCTTCCACACGGCGACTTGGAAAGGTGAATTTAAAGGAGAAGGTAGCGGTTGGCACCCTGCGCTCAGCAACAGCAGCTGATTGGATTAGCCAAATGTTCTTAAACACGGCACTGCATGTAATCAATGTTACACGGATGGGCAACTCATTGTAAAAAAAAGTCATAACCCATCCAATCTGGATGACCTTAATTCTCAGCACTCCAAGAGTTGAGTTCAAGTGTTGGTCAAAAACAGCTTTCCCAGTAATTAGACAGGTCCATCCTAACCTAAAGAAGATTCTGACAGACAAGGTGCTGCGGCTGTTGTTTCAGGTGCGTGCAGGCTAAACCCTTTAGTCTTCTCTACATGTTATATAAGACATTTGAAATCAAGAAGACAAACTTGCTAAACAGTATGGATCTGTTCTTAACGAGATGTTATTAGTGGAAAATAAACATAAATAGATCTAAAGATGTTACTGGTACTTTTACCATCATTCTGTTGTGGAAAGTCAGCACAAATATTCAGTGAAAACATTAAAAAGCTGCTTAAACCTTCATTATTTTATAGTGGGCCTGTCTTTATTTATAAAATCAGTTGATGGTTTAAAGTAACTGTAACTAAAGTTACTCAGAGCCGCAGTAGAAGGTCCAGCCTGAGTTAAGCTGTGGTAGCTGCAGAGGAACTGAGAAACAGCATTAAAGCTTTTGCTGTTTGCTTGTTCCAGTTTAATTCAAATAGAACATATAAGACATCAGTTATATAATAATTGTGTGTGTGTTTAACAGTCATGTTAGAGATAAAAGGCAGAATAGATAAAAAAAAACATTTTAACTTTATTTGGTTACATTGAAGCTTCACGTCCCACACATCGACATATAAATATTGGACAATGGGTTTCCATAGGCTCCAATAACACGTTTTTGAGGGGAAATGGGAGGTGGACACCATCGCCATTTTGACCGTGTCACAGGTTCCATCAAGCCCAGACAATTCCACAAAAGGGAAGAGAGGAGGAGCTGAGGGTGGGGCTGTAAGGCTGGGATCAACTGACGACACCCGGTTGAACTAGCTACAAGCTAACCTGAAGCTAACCCAAAGCTAACGCGGAGGTGGGAGCTAAGCTAACGGGGGTAGCAACCTAGCTACAACCGGAGTTAATTGTGCACAACACCAGAGCTTCTGAGTCAGAGATACGCCGGGCTGACCGCTGGGTAAAACCGGGTGGAACACAAGAGGTCTCGGAGAGCTCCACAAGCCGGCAGCCGCACAGCAGACAAGCGCCGCTGCGATCTGAGATGCGCAGAGCTGCCGCTGGGGAGAACCGGGTGGAAAGGTTTCCATCCCAGAGCTCCACAAGCCGGCAGCCCGCGCAGCAGACAGAAGCCGCGATCAGACAGAGATGCGCCAAGCTGCGGGGTGGCGAGAACAGGTGGAAAACATGGGTCTCCCGAGAGCTCCACAAGCCGATAGTGGGAACTCAGCTCCACCAACATGATATATTTCAACCCATTTTCTAAAGTGCAGCATTATGTTAAATGCACTGGGTTTTACCCTATTACATTTAAATTTCATGGTTAAACAGTACATGTTAAAATCTAAGCTCAGCTCAGCAGTGACCTAAAATACATAAATATAATTTTACTTACCGAAAAAAATGAAGTGGAGACTCCTTGGACACTCTATTAGTGCAATTAATGCCACAGCAAGTCATTTTGTCCAACAATTGCACAATATTATCCAAAACAGAATGCACACACACAGAGACTCTAAATCCTGGAACAGTTTCCAGGCCAGACCGAGGCTCTACTGAGGCCTTTCCACGGAGCTAGCTCTGTGGTCACGTGGGTCTGATGCTCATTAATTATACAGAATTTTAGGCTTTTAATACACTTAAACAGAAGAGTGAGAAAAACATTCACCCCCCTCAGAGTTGTCATGAGTGTAAACTAGATCATTTAAACCAAAAACATGTTTTGGTACCAGGCTGTAAACATGTTTATTTCTGCTGTGAAATTGGTATTTTTAACATGGGAGTCAATGAGGATTTGCTCGCTTCTGACACCAGCCCCTAGTGGATGAGGGTGGAACTGCAATTTTTGGTACTTCGGCGTTGGCCTCAATTTTTCACCCGCATTGAAGTTAAAGTCCCATTAGTTGTCACACACACAGGTGTGTGTGTGAAATTTGTTCTCTGCATTTGACCCATCCCCTGGGGGAGCGGTGAGCTGCAGACACAGCCGCGCTCGGGAACTATTTGGTGGTTTAACCCCCCAATCCAACCCCGTAATGCTGAGTGTCAAGCAGGGAGGCATTGGGTCCCATTTTTTCAAAGTCTTTGGTATGACCCGACCAGGAATCGAACATTGTGGGGGCTTGGTCCCACAGTGAGCAGTCTCTGTCCCACGTGTGGTGAGCTGGGATCTGGTCATCCTACTGAAGAATGATTACAGTAATTTGTAATATTTTCAGATGTTTTTATGTTTGGTGTTTTGTGAATTAGTTTCATAATAATAGTTAATTATAACATGATGACCGCTAATCATTATCTGATGAGTTATTTCAGTTTATTATATTTAGCTCTCTTGAACAGTAGGACTGGTAGAAAATTGCTTGCATTTTGCAAAAACATCACATGAAATTTATATATATATTTTTTAATACTCTCAATAAAATAAAAGTAAATAAATGTCAGAGGTCACTACAAAACCCACTGTAGAATAGATGCACATCTGCAGCACGTGAGGACCTCGTTTGGGGGGAGTTATTTTAGTTGTCACTTTTTTCACAGACTGAGTTCGTGGCTATGAAAAATAGATGCTTGTAAACTAATAAAATATATATTTTGTTCTTCTATGCGCGCGGTTTGCATTTTTGTACCACGTGGCTTTACGTATTATTGCTACAGCCTCGCTGTCTCGGATGTGATGTAACCCAACATGAAGTGGAAAACGAGGCGATGCAGTATTTAAAAACAATATATAAGTGTTTAACAGTTGATTAGTTATTTGCATTAGTCTTAATTTTATTTTTACAAGGTCTTAAGAAGTCTTAAAAGTCTTAAATTTAATTTTGAGATTCCTGCATATACCCTGATTAAGTACCTGCTCCATTTTTATCAGTGAGTAAAGTGATGTTCCTGTAGTTGAATTTGCTGGTTGAATAGGGTAACGTGCTGTGCATTTAATTATGCTGATTGGTCAAAAACGAGTTGGAAAAATGAAGTGTTGGTAGGGCTGGGCACCGAAACTTGAGCTACCTGAGCTAACCATAACTAACAGAGGTCTGCAACTCACTGCGGTGCATTGTTTCTGTGGTCTCCCTCGGAGAGCTCTGCAGGCAGCCAGCGCTACTACGACCTTACACAGTAGCGATAAGACCCGAGTGGCCAGGGCATGCAGTTGTCCCCGCGCCGCTGGTTCACTGCTGTCAGAGATCCGCAAAGCTTCTGCTGCAGAAGAATTGTGGTACCGTCTCCTTGGAGGATCTGCAGCTGTTGCACAGTTGATTAGACTACAGTATTGATGGTAGGGAACTTTGTTTCTCATACTATTACTGCTTGTGTCCGCAATGGTACAAACATCAAACAACCTCCCCTAATTATCAGTGAACAACTGCTAAAAAACTTCAATGAGCAGGCCTTTTTACATGACTTGGCGAAAGAACAATAGCATAGAATTAACCTCATTCCTACTGTCGAGGATGCTTGGTCACATTTCAAAAACTCCTTTATCTCGATTTTAGATTCAATTCAATTCAAATTTATGTCTAAATCGCCAAATCACGACGAGAGTCGTCTCAAGGCACTTCACATAATAAAACATGCCAATTCAGGTCAGTTCGTTAAGCCAATCAGAAAAATGTTTCCCATATAAGGAACCCAGCAGGTTGCATCAAGTCACTGACTAGTGTCAAGAGTCTTTACAGCAATCCTCATACTAAGCAAGCAAGCAGCGACAGTGGAGAGGAAAACTCCCTTTTAACAGGAAGAAACCTCCAGAGAATCCTGGCTCAGTATAAGCAGCCATCCTCCACGACTCACTGGGGATCGAGAAGACCATGCACACACGCACGCAAGCACACACGCAAGCACACACACACACACACACACACACACACAGAGGTTACATTGTGATTTCTTAGTAAATATTCTATTTGGTGAGAGATAAACTTTATTATATTTGTCCTAGTGAATCTATAATTAAACAGATAAACTAGTAGTAGCACATCCAACGTCAAAGGGAGTAAAAAGTTATTATCAGGAGAGGGAGAATGTTTAAGTGGTTAGCAGCAGTGTGCTAGACGATGGCCCCCTCCATGAGGCCACCACAGCTCAGCAGAACATCACTGTAGCTTCTTCTGGGGAGAAAAACACTTGGAGAGAAAATAAAGTTAACAGCTGAAATAGCAGAAAATAATACAGTTAAAGAGCAGATTGTAGAAGAAAGTAGTCGAGTGTGGAACATGGGCAGCATGTCCTCCAGCAGTCTAAGCCTATAGCAGCATAACTACAGAGATAACTCTGGATAATCTATCCTATTTAGATGGAGGCATGTCTTCTTCTTCCGGCTCTTGGAGAGTACAGATGCTTTTTTTTTCTCCTCTCCCTCCTTATCCAAGGTTCGGTGGTACTCTTCTTCTCCATCGTTTTCTCTGTCGAAGTCTCTGTGTTTAGTATTGTCAGTGGCTGTCGTCCGTAACTGCTCCTCTCGTCGCGTCAGAGCCAGACACTCCAGTTCCATTTTCTTTAAAGCGATTTTTGTCTCTGCCTCAATCTCCAGTCGCCGTAAGTCCGATTCCATCTTTCGTAGCTGGACTTTGTCTTTCTCGGCTGCCTATTTCAGACGAGCCAAACGTACCTGTAGTCTTACACCATCAGGTGAACCCCTCAAAGAGGCTGGAGAGGGAGGTTCATAACGCGGCAAGGTTGGTGGAGGTGTCTTCCGCTCAGTAGGAGGAGTTTGTAGGCCGGAAGCAGTTTCCTCTGGAGCTTCAAAAGGAGGTGCTGTTTCGTCCACGTCTCCGGTGTCTCCCTCTGCAGGCAGCACTGGGTCACGCAGGTCCCCAGTCTCCTCTTCCTCACTCTCCGTCTCCTCCTCAGGCAGCGGGTGCTGGGCGGCTAAGGCAGAGAGCACAGTCTTTTTCAAATCTGCCTTCAGCATTCTGTGGGTGCCGCTAAGGCCAAGGTGTGCAGCCACCTCCAGCAGGTAACGCTTGCGGCAGCTTTCCACCGTTTTTGCGAAGGCACATCGAGAAATCCTTTTAACGAAAACATCACAGGCTAGGATTTAAGCACACAACGAAAACCACACTTCAAAAACCCAAAACTTCTTATCACGCAACTAATGTATTGTCAACAGAAACCCGTCACCACTTACTGGGTCAGTAGCCACAGAAACTCTAAACCAAACTGTAGCATAGTTAATCTACATAACTAGAGTTTAAGCTGTTGCTATTCGGCTTGGTTAAATTCTGAGAAAGATCAAAGGAATTGGCAAATGAAACTTATATTATATTTTATATATATATTAGGGGTGAGCGAGTACACCACTTCACCACTATCTGTATCTGTACTCGGAATGGGCGTGGCATAACCCGAAAGTGGGCGTGGCATAATCCGGAAGTGGGTGTGGTTTACATCAATACATTATTTTAAGTCTGAAATTGATATGGACTGATCAGAAGTTGTTTACTTGAAAACTATTTACAGAGCAGCCTCAGAAATGAGATAAAATTTTTTGATCACAATAGTAAAGAAACTATTACAGAAAAAGTGTTTCAATAAAATCAGAACATTAATATTTAAGTGCATGGATTAATACATCTGAACTCATGCAGTAGGAACTAGGAAATATGAAATGCTAGAACCAGACACAACTTTATGTATATTTTTTATTTTAATTTGATTAAACTGATTTTTTTTTTACGTTCTTGGCATTTTGCCCCACAAAGTTAAACAAAACAATGCTGATTAAGGTGTGTGTGTCTGAGAGAGATAGAGAGGGTGAGAGGGAGAGAGATGGAGTTAGAAAAATAAAAAACCCGACCGGAGCGGAGGTAGTGAGTTAATGCAGCACGTCAGCTCTGTCTTGTCAAATGCACCATGTACAGTAAATTACGAAAAAGGTAACTTTAAATATTCAACCGAAAAAGAGGCGAGCTGAAGAAAACCTCGGGAAAACTGAAGAAACGGGAGCAACAGTGAAGCAATCATCCGTTACTGTCTGTGTGTGTGCGTGGATGAGCCGGACGGACTGCGCTCCCGGCCGGCTAGAGAGTTTCGTGTGTAGGGAGGGGCGGGCGCTCTATGTGACTGGCCAATCACAGAGCGTGAAGACAGCACGATTACAGATATTTACGAGTTTTACTCGTCTCATGCTCGTATTCGTCAAAAATGCTTTATCCGTACCGGATACTCGTCTGAAACGAGTATCCGGCCCCTAATGTATATATATATATATATATATATATATATATATATATACACGGATATTTATATAATTGATAGAAGTTCATACACCAACTGGCTTGGTCTATATTTAATCCAAAGATTAATATTTAATTTAAGAGATTTAAATTAATAGCAAAACTTTATTTATTAACCAGAAGACTTAATGGAATCTTTGCTTGTTCAATAACCAAATATGCACCATTCTGTGTTTTATTTCAAAGAAGAGTCAGATTTAAAAAGTTAAGAATTTATTACTAACAATTTAAAGATGACAATTAAAATACAATTAAAAAATGACGATTTATAAAAGCTTTGGTATTAAAACTTGTTATTAAAGCAACCTGTGTCTGGATGAAACTAAAAGTGAAGTGTGTGTGTTTGGATGTGTGAATGTAGGTCTCAGAAGGTTTCTGTCTCAGAGAGAAAAGGCGTTCTGGGTGAAAGAGTTGGGCTGCAGCTAGGGTTGTCACGGTGTGGAAATCTAACCTCACGGTTATTGTGACCAAAATTATCACGGTTTTTTGTGTTATCGCAGAATTTTTTTAAACGTGTTAAATTTTCAGAAAACTAAATAAACCCTGTATATCGTAAAATATTGTCCTCAGTTTGTGTCTAAATTTTGCCTAAAATGTGTTATTTTGTAATTATGGTATTTGTTTACATTTTTCCCCTTTAGTCTTTAAAATACCAATATTTGCCCATAAATTCTTATTTATTGTCTGTTTGATGTCATCATTTAAAAATATTAGATCAGATGATACTCAGTACTCAAGTAGCCTTCTAATCAGATACTTTTTTACCCTTACTTGAGTAATAAACCCTATATCAGGAAAATATGGTCCTCGGTTTGTGTCCTTCCAGTGAGCTTTGCAGATGTGGGAAAATGTCATCAGGCAGTAATCATTGTTAAATTCATAATTATTCTCGGAGAGAGACCAACTCTTATCTGCCCCTGGGAGCCCCGTAATGCATAGCGTCATTTCAACATGGCGGTGTCCGCGACACGGTTTATATGCAGGTAGCGGCGCTGCGGCTGCTTTATATAGCCACTCGTTGCATTCTCCCTCAACCCAAATCCTCGGATCATGCATTTTAGCTAAAACGCTAACGTTAGTTTGCCTTGCGTTGACTGTAGAGTTGTGGGTGATGGTCACGCAGATGTGTCATGAGATTTGAAGCGTTGCTGCCTTTCACAGACACTTTTTCTGCACGTGCTGCAAACAGGATAGCCGTCTTCTATCAGCTGTCCCTCGGCATTCTTCAAATATCCAAAAGATGCCCGTACTTCCCACTTTGTCTTCTTTGAGGGATAATAAATGTCCTGAGCGCTGCCGTCTCCTTCTTCGGCCATTATTTCAGCTTTAGCCTCAAGAACGTTTTGGTTGTAAACAACAAAGTGCGCATGTGCCGCCGGCAACTTCAGCAGATGATACGGTGGCTGGTAAGGGTCACCGCGCCTACACCGCAGCCACGGTAAACCCACCAAGATAATATATGTTTTAAAAAACAAGACGGTTATTATTATTGTCAACTTTTTTTACTGGGGTTTACCGCTACATCGGTTACCTTGACAACCCTAGTTGCAGCTAAGCTAAATTATTTCTTAATAAGAAACAGGCATTCAGACGCAATCTGTGTTCTACCTCACGGTTCAGATGACCCTCTGTTTGGATCCGAAGGTCAAGGGAGAATGTTGGTCAGCCTCTGGGTACTCGGTCCGGTAGGGGAGACCAGTGGTACCGACTCTCTGGTCCTAGAGTTGCTGCAGGCACACAGGTGTTGAGTTTGCGTCTTAAATTAACTCTGAAGGAGTTTTGCGTCAGCTTGTTGCAGATGGCGTTTCTTGTTGAAGCAATTCTATCGGCGTGACAGAAAAGCATTGGTAGAGGTTTCGAGCGGCCGACCCGATCCCCTGGACTCTCGTGCCACGGAGAGAATTTTGATGAGCTCAAGAACTGAACTTGAACTGAGGAGTTTTGGTTTTAACATACCTCAGAACACGCCCTCTCAGAGATAGAAAGCTTTGGTGTTATGGAACAAAGACATGTGAGTGTAGTTTCCTTTAACCTGATTTCTGTGTTCTGCATGGTGTATAAGTGCACATGACCTTCTTGTCACTGTTAAACATTACCGATTATCATAAATAATAATTATTCTTAACCAAAGAATAATAATTCATTTCAGTAATTAAATCAATTAAAATGAACCATGATGATTATTCATGAACATTGTAATAAGACAGTGAAAAGAGTTAATTAAAAATGATTCTTTTAAATCTTGAAGTGTCCTTCATCTTGCGGATGGAACAGCAGTCAGATTAAAGATGGTTTACAGCAGACTGTGTGTCTCCTGTAACGGATAATCTGTAAATAGAAGTACAGCCAGGACAGCGTGACCCAGCTGAGGAAGGGTGACCTTTGGGTCACAATGAGGCCATTCATGTCGCTACAAAACATTCAAACAAACCAAAAACCATCCATCAGGGATTCTAAAACCACGGAAAAGTGAAAATTCCCAGATGGGCCCCCATTATGTTACGTCCCCTCTGGCCTCCTGCTGCAGGCCTGCAAGAGCTGAGGCCTGCAGGAGGAGGTCACCAGGTGGAGAGCAGAGAGCAGAAACCTCTGAGTTCATCACACCTACTTTCCATTATCTACCTTCAATAATTCATTGGGATCAGTAGTTTCTGATTAATGTGCTTCTGAGTACTTAAAGACAGTTTTAAGTTTGGTTTGAAAACAAGACTGGTGTGAACTTTGACCCATCTCTTGAGTCAGTTCTCCACACCTTCATCTCCTCACGCTTAGACTACTGTAACTCTCTTTTCACGTGTCTGAGCAGAACCTCCCTGAACCGTCTACAGGTGGTTCAGAACGCCTGTGCTCGGCTTCTGACCAAGTCCTCCAAACACACCCACATCACCCCGCTTCTCCTCCAGCTTCACTGGCTGCCAGTCAACTTCAGGGTTCATTTCAAGATCCTGGTTCTGGTCTATAGGGCCTTACATGGACAAGCACCATCTTACATTGGTGATCTTCTTAGTCCCTACACCCCCAGCATGTCCCTGAGGTCCAGCGATCAAAGCCTACTGGTTGTGCAGCACCAGGCTAAAGGTCAAAGGTCAGATCATCTGCTGCTGTGGCCCCCAGACTCTGGACCTCTCTCCCCCTGAGCCTGAGATCAGTGGACTCAGCGGTCTCCTTTAAAAAGCAGCTGAAGACTCACTTGTTCAAGCTGGCTTTTGTATGACCTTCTGTTCATCCTCTTCGTTCTCAGTACTTTCTCCCCATGCTTACCTTATTTTTTCTCCTTTTTTAATCTTAAATAAAAATGTTCCCCGTTTTCTTTTCACAATGATATTTTAATCACTTCTTAAAGTTAAATAGTTCTTGTTAATAAGTGCCTTGTGATTTTTACCTTGAGAGATGCTTTATAAAAAAAAGACATTTTTCTTTTTTCTAGGCCTTTTGGGTGAGTAGGGTTCTGGTTCAATTTCATTGGACAGTTGGGTCCTTTTAATTCTTTATCGTTAAAATTACCTGCCGCAAAACAAGGAAACTTCCACCTATTTCACGTAATTAGCAGGTTCCATTTCTTGCTCACGTTGGCTGTTTGATTTAACTCTATTTTCCTCTTTATTCAGACGAGAAGATGAAGCTCCAGTGATGACTGCTGCTCAGGTGTTTGAGGAGTTTATCTGTCAGAGGTTGATGCAGGGATATCAGATCATTGTCCAGTCAAACAACCGGAAACCAGTCCCAGCTGTGACTACCCCCCTTGGCAGCAGTCCTCTCTACACTAGAGGTAAATCAACATTACTGAGAAGAGGCTACATGATGAGCATGCAGCTGGAACCAAAAATGACCATAAAATATTAAAAAGAAGAGTAAGACGATGAAATTAAACAAGATCTGGAGGTTTTAAGCAAACAAGTTTCATCAAATTAAATTGTGAACTCACTAGCTTATGTAATGGTTTATTTAGTCCATTCACCAATTCATGCTTAATTCCTACAGTAGGTTATGGGTCTGCCTGGGGTCTACTCTCATTGAAACATGCTGAGAAAACGTCCAGAGAGTTACCAAACTCCGACGCGTGGCAAAACCTCAGCTGACACCCTCCGGTTTTTTTTTTATTTTTTTGTTAAAGTTTTAAGGTTTTTCTCTTAAAACAACAAACAAACTCTCAACCAGAGGTGGAAAGTATCGAATTACATTTACTCACGTTACTTTAACTAAGTAGCTTTTTTGTATATTTATACTTTATAAGTCGTTTTTAAAAGCTGTACTTTTACTTGAGTACATTTTTAAGAAAGAATTGTAATTCGCTACGTTTTAAATCATATCCATTACTGAGTAAAAATAAATTGTGGGCTTAATAAATTAAAAATACTACGTGCAGCAGCGTCGGAACAGAAAGAGACACCTGCATGAGCGCCGCGTCTGCACCGTGTGGGGCGTGGGTGTACACTTTAGATAATGAGGACAATCAGCCATTTTTACCGCAGTTTTGCTCAAAAACATCAGTTCAGTCCCTGTGATGCACTCGCTGTTTACCTCCTCTCTCCCTCCTCTCCTGTGGGTTGGAACCCGCACCTTCGCGCACCAGTGTGACGTCATCAGAATTCTGCTCGGTTCGGTAGCCGGACTCGGTTCCGTGTTTGAAATGTGTTTCTCTACCGCTCCGCACGGAAGCGGCAAAATAACGTTTAGCGCTCCTAACAATCGGATTCTCAGCGCTCTGCTCATAAAACAGAAGACCTGCAGGCCTCTGTGAGTTAAAACATCCTGATACTGTTCAGGTGTAAACATTGTGCTCCATCCCTGTGTTTGAACTCAGAAGATGCTCCTTGATGCCACAGATATGTGATCATTTAGCTTGTATCTTTATTTTACTCCAGAATAAGAGATTAAATTATTACTAAAGCAGTTCAGTGTAGTTAAATTAGTCATGACGTGTGTGTGTGTGTGTGTGTGTGTGTGTGTGTGTGTGTGTGTGTGTGTGTGTGTGTGTGTGTTACACACAGTGGCGGTTCTACATCGAATTACTCCCCAGGCGAGGCCCCTTTTGAGCGCCCCCCAACCGCCCCCCCCCCCCCCACCACCACCACCACCACCACACAACCCCACCTGCACGAACACACGCATGTTTTCTACAAACAGGCATGTTTTATTAGAACGACTATTGAACATTCATTTTTCTAAGTTGCACATAATTACATTAATTACTATGAAGTTGTCAGAATGTAAAGCAATATACATTATATACTGTATCAAAATATATAGAATCAAATATACAAAAACAAACAATAACTAAATATTAAGAATATATGAACATAATATATAATAAATATTCTAAATAGCAAAAATATTTCACACATAACAAACTAAAGATAATCACCACAGCATTGCACTTAGAACAGAAAACACAAACTAAAATTAAAACCTATCCTTGATGCAACGTCATCAATAATGTCATCATATGAAATCTGCTCCCCTACTGAGTGATTGATACTAATCAGAGCCAGGTTAGTGAGCCGCCCCTGAAACATAGGTGACCTCAGGTGTGACTTGATCAAGTTTTGAAAAGCTCCTCTCAGCTTGAGCCACAGTAACTGGCAGAGCAGTCCAAAAGTTGGGGTAGATCTCCAATAGATCTTTATCATGATCCATAATATTTTAGAATTGCCTCTGAAATTGTAATTTAAACTGACATAAAAAAAACTGTAGACTACCAAAAATGCCAACTTTTACAGAACAAATCATGTAAAAAATAATCAGTGCAGCCATCTGCAATAAATAAACAGGATAGTGAGTGGTGACTGGGGAGTTTTCTTCTGCTTGTACAGTTGTTTTATTTATTATTATGTGAACATGATCAACATGTGTTTGTTGTTGTTCAGGCAGGCCACGGGCTGCAGCGAGCATTTAACAAATCCTAGTTTGAATCAGTAAAAAACGATTTAAGGACTTTTTTCGAACCATTTGAATATTCGTTTCAATATTTCAGCCCTATTAGCTCTGTTAGCAATTAGTTGACCGCATTTAACCGTTAAAATCCCAGTTAACTGGTTCAAAAAATTGAAAACATGCATCATGAGAGCTACATACCTTTATCTTTCTCCTCTTTTTTCTTTATTTCCCCCTGAAAGGGGCACCTGGTGGTTTTAGCCTTTTTATGTTCATCTCTTCTGTTTGGCTCCTGGCTCAGTAAGTTTCCTTTAGTCAGGACTAATCAATTTGACCTTGATGGGGGGGTGACCACAAAATCGTTTTGTTTTTCCTTTTTTTATTCGGCCATTTCACACAATTCAGAGAAACCTGAAAGAATGATAGGCCTGTGTTTATGATATTATGAATGAAATATGGAAGAACGTTAAGATGTGATTGACTTTAGCCATGTTAATACAGTTGATTCAGCCCCTGCACGCTCATTTCATTTGGGAAAGACGCAGAGGTGAATTCCCCCACCGCACCCCTCCCCTTCCTGTTCTTCATAGACACACGGTGCATGTGAACGTTCTCAGTCAGCAGGAGCGCCTGCAGCAGCAGGGGGCGCCAACTTGCTGTTTCCAATCCAGACACTGTCATATGACAGATAATAGAAAACCTCGGTGCGGCGCAGATTTCCTTTTTTTTTTTTTTTTTTTACTCCGCGCTTGTGCGCCCCTTTTGTGTCATGAAAAAATGCCGCCCCGGGCAACTGCCCTGTCTGCCCGTGCCTAAAACCGCTACTGGTTACACATATAGGACTGCATGAGACAGCGTGGTTTCATCAAATCCATGCATCCTATATCTTGGCTGAAGTAATGGTGAACAAAAATAACTTATATTTAATAAATAATGACGTCTCTGCAGTGTTTATGATAATATTTTATCTTATATTGGACCTATCGTTGGTCTGGGAGGTGTAACTTATGATGCAAGCCTTTTAAAACATGTTAAAGTTCTACAAGAGGAGATGAATGCATGAATTTAAAGTTCATATTTGGAGACCAACCTTCACAGTTTGGAGGCTCACACTGGTGAGGAGACACCATTAGTTCTAGTAACACCTGGGCTCCCACGGCCTGTTCTGACAGAATGTACGTTACGGGACCCTTAAGGATTCCAGTTGGATGATTGGAGGATTATTTAGGAGGATTGGGATGAACAAACTGGTTTCAGTGGTGAAGGGTTAAAGGTATTGGCTCGGCATTAAAATTGTAGAAATGCAAAATAATTACACTTTATTATCTATATAAACATGTACTGGGTTCAGTTTTTTATTTTATTAAGGACTTTTGTCATAAATCATTACAGAAAATCCAAATCCTCTCCTCCAGACAGTGAAGAACCGTGTTTCGCATACGTCACTCCAGCACGTAAAACAAGCTAGCTGCTGATGCTAGTATTGTGAATAACTATTATTTGTTTACTTTCATGCTCCTAATTATTACGTAAAATTGCGTTTACAGCCGCAGCAAAAGGTCTGAGCCATGTGTCTGTGTCCTACACGCATTTTTAAATAACAGGTCTGATCTAAAATAATAACCTACATCTATAAATCTATCTAGAACTGCACCGCTTCTTCTAGACTCCAGACGAGTCCCGTTAGCATGACTGCAGCAAAACTAACCGTGTTCGCGCCGGTAAGGAAAGAACAAGTCCTTTGGGAAAGCTACGACACACACACACACACACACACACACACACACACACACACACGCACACACACACACACACACACACACACACACACTCTCTCACACACACACACACACACACACACACACACACACACACACACACACACACACACACACACACACACACACAATCTAATAGATGATCTCTATATTTCAACATTAAAACCTCCATGACATCCTGGATTAGTTTATTCTGGTAAATTGTTGGTTAAATATTTTCCAGAGTTATGTCAATAATCACACACAGCAGTAAAACTGTTGATTACTGAACTATATTGGGACACATGATGGAGCTAAGACCAGCTTAGAGCTCCCAGTGGAGCACAGAAATGAAATATTTAAGAAAATAAACAAACTGTACCGATTTTGGTTCTGAAGATGAACAGAATCCTCCTCTACGTCCAAATCAGGTCACAGGTCTTCTGAGTCAAACGGTCTAAAACATGTCTGCACCTCTGGTAGTGATATCCAGCTGGCGGGGTCTGAGTTCGGTTGAACTTCTCCAGTAATCTAACATCCGTTCTCGTCGCCGTATCCCAGAGAAAAAACAAATCTGATGGACTAGTAGAGGCTTCAGAAGGTACATCTGACTGATGACACATTGTTCTCTGCTATAACGCTAACGCAGAAACACCGGAGTCGGGCGTTGTTTACTACAGCTGTTTCAGCAGAGCTCCATGTGAAACGTCACCAGCTGCCCAGGGCTTAGACCGGAAGTTAGTTCCTGTTTTTCCCTCGCCGGTCACAAACTTCAGATTTTCTTACAATTCCAGACGTCAAAATCCAAAAACCTTTTTCATCTGAGGTTTTAATACACATTTACACATGCTGTTGGAACGAATTTTGCCTCTGGCCGATATCTTTAAACGAGTGAGTGAACCCACCACCAAGGATGAACTCTGCTAACTTTAAAAATCAGCTGCTCTAAATAAGCATGAAGGTCAGAGAGGAGCTCTAGGATGGACATGGATAAAGGAACTGTAATGTAGAGGTAAAGTAGGGCAGGGACAACGTTAGCAGCTGTCATACGGTCCATCTGACATGTTTGACTTTCCTTTAGCTTGTTATGTGACAGGTTAGAGCACAGTCTCATGTTAGAGTTTTGTCATGAGAACGTTGAGATACCTCACCTACTGATGGCATCTAAAAATTAACATTTTTTTCTTTTTTCAAAATAAAGAATAATTTTAATCACAATTGAAACGTACAATCCTAAAAAAACCTCGTCCAATCAACGTGCACGTCCTGTTCTCTCTGACTGGATAGAAATCCCTCCATCAACACGCGAGCGTGTTGTGAACTGGTGTTATGGTTTTGCTCTGATGTAACCGTCTTTACGCTGACAAATATGTAACTAAGTAACTTTTACTTTGAGTACATTTTATTTACGATACTTTTTACTTTTACTTGAGTAAAAATTTAGGCAAGTACTTTTACTTGTACTTGAGTAAAAAATTATCAGAGTATTGGTACTCGTACTTAAGTGGGAAATTTTAGTACTCTTTCCACCTCCGCCCCCAACCACCCCATAAATAAAGTCCTAAATGAACAAATACTTCCAAAATCTATAGAATTCCATTTAAAGAACAGTAAAAGTTCTTTAAATGGAATTTAATACAAAACCTTTCAAGTAATTCTTAGGTGTGTTCTTGCTGTGTCGTGGTTCTAATTCCATGCTTTCGTTCTTTTTAAACACAGAAACAGTTTTGTTTACCTGTTTTGTAGCTACAGTTTCGCCGACGGCTGCCGGCTTCTTCAGGCTGACGCTGATGGTGGCGCGCCACCATCAGCGTCAGCCTGAAGAAGCCGGCAGCCGTCGGCGAAACTGTAGCTACAAAACAGGTAAACAAAGCTTTCAAGTAATTGTTTGGTTCTGTTAGGATTGTTTTTCCAAACAATGCAACAAAAGTGAATAAAGCTGAAGATATTTCTAATAAAAACAAGCTAAATGGGATGAAACCACGACATTTTAAACAGTTTGAACTGAAGTAAAAATTGTAAAAGCAAAAATAACATTTCTTCCCAAGGATGCGTCTTTTTCAGGGGGAGCAACACGCGTGCTCTTCCCTGCTGGTGGTGGTCTGAGGGACGGGTGGCGCCAGTGTTCAGCAGGCCACGCCTCTCTCAGCACGCCCCAGGGCAGCTGTGGCTACGTCGTAGCTCATCACCACCAGCCTGTGAATGTGTGAATGACCAATAGAGGCCATTTACCATTTTTTAGTATTTGTCACTAATCCACTGAGCCATCAAGTGGCCACAGTGCATGTCGAAGCTAAAATAAAGTGTTATGGGCTCGACACACGGGAGGCGACATCACCTCTCCTCCATTCATTTTCAATGAGACGTGCGCGACAAAGCGATAATCGGGGGTCTCCCTCCTACCAAGCGAAACGCGAAAAACGTGCGTGTGAAATTTTGCGCTCGTGCACGTGTCGTGCACAGGCGACCCAGCGACGCGATCCCAGAAAGTTGAAACATTTTCAACTTTTCATCGCTGTCGCTCGGACGAGGACCAATCAACGGAGGTTTCATTCACTGACCAATGAGCGGACAGGATGCTCCGCACACCTCCGAGGAAAAATGGAGGAGAAGTTGATTATTATTATGTTTTATAGTAAAATCAGGAGTAAGATTTCACATAACTCTAGCAGCACCTTGTGAAACATCATATCTACCGCTTTATTAACTCTGAACCTCTTAAATAACCTTAATTCCCTCCAACCTGACACAGCCAAACAACACAACGGAAGTTTCGATTTCGCCATGGAACAGAACGCGTAGACGGCTTTGCCGCTGCCGCGGATCGCCTCCCATGTGTCAGGTAATAAAAGCGACAGCGACAAATTTCGCTGATCGCGGTCGTTTGTCGCCCCCGGTGTGTCGAGCCCATTAGGCATCAAGTATTGTACACACTTGAGGCTAGAAGCCACTTTTGAAAAGATAAATGTGCCGGAGCTTCAAATGCACTTCTTCAGCTCTCCAGCAAGCTCCCTTTGATGAGGAGAGACTTCGGCTCTATTTTGAGTCCCCGCTCCCCAACGAGCCTCTCCACTGAATCCTTTCCGCCTTCTCAATGGACCATCATTAAAACAGAGCGTCACTGCCACCTTCTGGGCTGTGGTGGTAAATCGAGGTTTTTGGTGGGGGCAGCTCAGCAAGTCAAAACTAACAAGATCAACAGGATAATCACCCAACCTAGAAGCCATTTCAGCTCTCCTCAGAGTTCATCAGTCCAGGTTTGTATGTATAAATAGTTTCTCTTTACTTTTGTTTCAGGTTTGGTGTCGCTCCGGCGAGCAGAGGAGGAGGAGACTATTTACTGGCTCAGCATGGGCCGGACCTTCCATAAGGTCTGCCTCAGAGACAAGATCATCACAGTTACTCGCTACCTGCCAAAGTGAGCTCTTCCGACTGCTCCGTTAGTGAATGGCTGAATTCCTTGTTTCGTGTGTTTTGAACACAGCAAACTTATGTTGGTGCATCAGTTACACACAAACATCTGTAAACATTTAGTCATAATTTTACTTGTTAAATGGTAAATAAAAATAAATGGTCTGTATTTGATGTAGAACCTTCTAGGTTTCTACACTCCCCAAGGCACTTTACAGTCCTTCACCCCACACACACACATTCACACACTGATGGTGATGAGCTACAACGTAGCCACAGCTGTGCTAGTGCACACTGCCACAGGCACCACCGGTCCCTCCAACCACCAGCAGGCAAGGAGGATGAAGTGTCTTGCCCAAGGATACAACGACTGAGCGGGGCTCAACCTGCAACCCTCCAGTTATGGGCTGCCATTAGGCTTTATCTCCTTGGTTTGGTGGACCAACACAAACGAAACACGAAGCCGAATTTAAACTCCTTTTTTTCATAAAATGTTGGTCTTAGTTAATTGTGTTTGTTTGAGGGATCAGATGAAGATCAGGGCGTTTTATTTATTTTTTCATGTGTGCTCTGAATCTAAAACACTTTAAAAGTCTCAGCAGGTGTCCAAGTTGCAGAAGAAAGCATGTAAACTAACAAACTCACGGTTTGAAAACCAAACCATGAGTTTAACAACAAGCTAACATGAAGCAGTAGATTGCTGCGGTTCTAATTATGCCCCCCCCCCCCCCCCCCCCCCCCCCCCCAGGTACCCATGTGAGTCGGCTCAGATCCAGTACAGCTATAGTCTATGTCCTCCGAACTCGGATGCTCAGTTTGTGTCCTGCTGGGTGGAGTTTGGCCACGAGAGACTGGAGGAATACAAGTGGAACTACCTGGACCAGTACATCTGCTCTGCAGGCTCTGAGGACTTCAGGTATTCACACATTTAGGTATAAAAGGACCAGGTTTTCATTCCACTTCATTCAGTGGACGTAGAAGTCGACCAGTATCGTTTTTCCATTGCCGATACCGATGCAGATATGGTCACATTCAGCCGACGGCTGACATCTCAATGTTTTGCACCTCGCCTTAATGCAAAATCTTTCCTTATAACAACAATATGTCTGAACTGAATTTAACTGTTGAGTCTTATGTTTGTGCACTGCTCAGTGTGAAAATGAAACTTTTACTAAAGTTAATGAAACCAGAGGCCCTCCAAAACCAACTATTACATTTATAAAACAAGTAAAAACAAAGAATGGCCAATGACGATAAGGTTTCAGAGCATTTATTTACCTGATGCTTTTCACTTATGTAAATGTACATGTAAATAAGAATAAAACAGATACGAATATATAGTAATTAGGGCTGGGAGTCAATAAAAAATATCTAAATAATTAGAGGTTTTGTAATTAATAGATCTTGCTTAGTTGCATTGAGTTGTTGCACTACTGTCTACCTCATACCATGGTGAGGGCAGGCTCAGACGACGTCCAGCCAAACAAGGTCTGTGTTCAGAGCACTCTGGTGAAACGTGGGCTACTGGAACAAGATGGAAATGGGCGAGATGCCAGAATCTGGCTTTTTGGAGTACTACTACTCCAGTCACCCTAGTCAGGGTTATATGCAGAAAACGTGTGAATGATAGTCACACACCAACACTAGTGGGTCAGTGTTCCAACATGCACAAACGGCACCTGCTGTCACAACATGAGATTGACGAGGTACAACATAAATCGTGTGGCCCCAAGCCCCAAGTTAAACAACGCTGAGCAAGGCAGCAGCTGACCTGAGAGATGGAGTTGCAGCTTGAACGAGCGGAAACATGTCTTGCACAGACAAAGTCAACAAGGAAGTGACACAAATTGCAGCTCCACCCTCATTCGTTGTGAGCTGGCACCAGAATTCTCATCGACTCCCATATTAAAAAATGCCAACTTCACACCAGAAATCAACATGTTTACAGGCTGGTTAAAAAAGCCTATGATGAAATAATTGAAGTTTTTGGCACATTTGAGACTGTTTTAGTGAGTATTTTTAATATTATTTTTTCTGCTTGCTTAACTATTTTGCTGCAGGAACGTGATCTAAAATTACAGACCAGGGAACGGAAAATGTGTTTTTACACGAGCCTTTAAAGATTTGTCTCAATATGTTCAAATAAAACATGTTAAAACCATCATTTCTTTTTTCATGTGCCCATAAACCATCGTTTTGTAAGGAAGCACACAAATAAGGAACATGTCAATAATACAAATTTACAAATCTGCTTCGTTACTCATATTTCTAATTGTTTACATTGTCAACATGAAGCTGGATGCCCCTTCCCTCAACAGGGCATGCAAATTTCAGCAGGCATACTCTTTTCAGGACAACACCTATCTTGGAAAAGCTTCAGCAACACAGCACCAAACAAGGAGGTGACTCTGCTCTCACAAGGAGCATGGATGGATGGATGGATGGACGGACGGACGGACGGATGGAGTCTTCAAGATAAAAATCATGAGGCGTTTCACAAAAACAAAACATTTTTAATATAAAAATTATTTTAAAATATGTTCAACATGAAGTGATCTTCAGCTTTCGCTGGAGTGGTTCGCAGCTGGGATGAGAATCGGCTCCTCTGAAAAGGGTAGAATTCCTTCTCCAGGTCAGGGATGAGGTCCTGCCCCAAGAGAATAAGTTTATCTCGGGGTCTTGTTCACGAGCGAGGGAAAACTGGAGCGTGAGGTCGATGGGCGGATTGGTGCTGCGTCTGCAGTGATGCAGGCGTTGTACCGGTCTGCCGTGGTGAAGAGAGAGCTGAGTCAGAAGGCGAAGCTCTCGATTTACCGGTCGATCTGCGTTCCTACTAGGGCTGTGAATCTTAGAGCAACTCACGATTTGATTCGATTCCGATTCTCGGGGTGCCGATTCGATTCAGAATCGATTCTCGATTTAAATCGATTCACAATCAGTATTAACAAAGAGTGTCAGCTCCAGGATGAACTACTTTGTTGTACAAGTTAGTTAAAGCTATGGAGCATTTTTATTTGACTAAACTGGTCATGCTCCAAAAATGCAAATTTACAAGTGATAAAGCGATTCTAAAACTGTAAACAGAAACAATGTTTTGACCAAAAGGCAACATTTATTTTTGCTTACCTTGTAAACTATAACAAATCTGTAGTTACCTAATGGTAGCATTGAAAGTATTACGGTCAAATACTTATCAAGTATGTGTAGAAACAAGTTACATGAGTAATCCTGAGTACTCGTTTATCAACTTAGAAAATAAATATGAGAATATCTCAAATTTCTGAGAATGGAAAAAATGACATTCAAGTGCCCTCTTATCAGCAGATTCAAACATAAATCATCTCAATCTATGGGAGCACAAAAGTAAACGGAGTACTGACTCTCCTAACAAAGATCAAAAAAGTGCATCTCAAACCTGTAACATGCCAAACATTTCAGTTCTTGGAATTGATTCTGAATCTTTGTGAATCGATTCTGAATCTTAATAAATAAGAATCCCGATTCAGACTTGAATCGATTTTTTTCAGCACCTCTAGTTCCTACCCTCACCTATGGTCATGAGCTTTGGGTAGTGACCAAAAGAACGAGATTGCAGATACAAGCAGCTGAAATGAGTTTTCTCCGCAGGGTGGCTGGGCTCTCCCTTAGAGATAGGGTGAGAAGCTCGGTCATCCGGGAGGGGCTCAGAGTAGACCCGCTGCTCCTCCACGTCCAGAGGAGCCAGTTGTGGTGGCTCAGACATCTGGTCAGGATGCCTCCTGGATGCCTCCCTGGTGAGGTTTTTTGGGCACATCCAACTGGGAGTAGACCCAAGGGAATGCCCGGGACACGTCGGAGGGACTATGTCTTTCACCTGGCCAGGGAACACCTTGAGGTTCCCCTGGAGGAGCTGGTCCAAGTGGTTTGGGAGAGGGAAGTCTGGGCATCTTGGCTTGGGCTGCTGCCCCCACGACCCGACTCCGGATAAAAATGAATGGATGGCTAGATTTAAAATGAAAAAAAAAATTGTGATTAGAAAATGTAGGGAAAGCGAGAGAGAAAACGAATAGGAGAAATGAAGTTAGTAAATTTGTTTATTTGAGAGAACATTTGGAAAGATTTTTCCAAACCATATCAGGTACAATTCATCATTTATCATAAATTTACTGACAGTTATGCAGAAGACCATGTTCAGTAAATTTTTTGCCACCTATTAAACTTCTCCGGAATTGATAAGGGAAATGAGAAGAAATTGTATTGATAGACAGAATTGACAATGGCATTGATATTGATAAAAGGGTATCAATTCCCACCCCTAGTAAACACAAAGCCATGCTGGCTTTCAGAGCGAACTGGACATTGAGCTCCCCCCCACCATGGGGATAATGGGTACGACACACGGGAGGCGACAAACGACCGCGATCAGCAAAATTTGTCGCTGTCGCTTTTATTACCTGACACACGGGAGGCGACCCGCGGCAGCGGCCAGCGGCAAAACCGTCTACGCGTTCTGTTCCATGGCGAAATCGAAACTTCCGTTGTGTTGTTTGGCTGTGTCAGGTTGGAGGGAATTAAGGTTATTTAAGCGGTTCAGAGTTAATAAAGCGGTAGATATGATGTTTCACAAGGTGCTGCTAGAGTTATGTGAAATCTTACTTCTGATTTTACTATAAAACATAATAATAATCAACTTCTCCTCCATGTTTGCTCGGAGATGTACGGAGCATCCTGTCTGCTCATTGGTCAGTGAATGAAACCTCCGTTGATTGGTCCTCGTCCGAGCGACAGCGATGAAAATTTGAAAATGTTTCAACTTTCTGGGATCGCGTCGCTGGGTCGCCTGTGTACGACGTGCATGAGCGCAAAATTTCACACGCACGTTTTTCGCGTTTCGCCTGGTAGGAGGGAGACCCGCGATTATCGCTTTGTCGCGCACGTCTCATTGAAAATGAATGGAGGAGAGGCGATGTCGCCTCCCGTGTGTCGAGCCCATAAGACACCAGTTGAAACACAAGAGCAATCACCACAGGGCATCCACACAAACCTCTGGGCCAAATGCATGGAACCAATCAGCCCAAGAGCCAGGGCAGATGGCATGCACACTGACTATGCTTCCACCTTGCTTTCCAAGATGACTCGGTACCTCCTACTGCAGGTAACCTGACGTAGAAATGCTGGCACTCTGATGCAAACCAGATCTGACTGCCCAGGATCCATCTGATTAGCCAAAGAAGCCAGTTGGCAGAAACCTTTTTTTTTAAAAAGTGTCCTTTGATCGTAGCTGAGCAGCATGTCAACATTTTGCACTAGCTACAGGTATCTGTGCCGTCTTTCATCTCAATGGATGGCCTATCAGCAGGATGTGAGATAGGAACAGGAGAAGCATAAACAGAAAGAATTCTGGTGAACACCTGGGCCCTGTATGAACCAGAGATTCCACACTGTAAAAGTGGTAGGCATTAAAATCATGTGAACCTCCCTCTCTCCCTGTACCAGCCTGATTGATTCGCTGAAATTCTGGAGGACTCGCTTTCTGTTGCTGCCAACTGGTGGGGCCCGAAGGGTTGCTGATGGAGAAGGGCACTGGGATGTGTATGGTGATGGAGGTGGTTCTGGAATGTATGGCTGTTGGGACTGGGCCTTGTTGGACGGCTTTATTCGCTTCCTGGAAGGCCTCAACCGCATACGAAGACGTCATCGCTCTGACAGGATTATCCGGGTAAGGCTCTTGTGATTTTTTTTCCTAGTTACATGTTGAGTGAAGTAAAATATAATTCTGTACTGTTGTTGTATTCCTTCCTCCCTTGACTGAGCACTTTAATATAAACTAGATGTTTATGTTTATTTATTTGGCAGACACTTTTATCCAAAGCGACGTACAGTTGTTAACCTACAGGGCATGCTGTGGTCTGTGGGGGAAACCGGAGTACCCGGAGGAAACCCATTCGTGCATGGGGAGAACACGCAACTCCACGCAGAATGTCCGCAGCAGGGTTTCGAACCTGCAACCTTCTTGCTGCGAGGCAACATTGCTAACAACTGCACCACCATGCAGCAGATGAATTGCATTTCTTACAGAAATGCTGTTTGAATGCTGAATTCTGAAACTGATAGCTGAAGCTGCTGAATAGCTGAGCTGAAACTCAAACTAAGCTAAATTTTCTAAATGAGCTGAATGCATATGAAGATTTAAGAGCAAAATTCACTAACAAGTGTAAGAAAGTCCAGAAAGTTGGTGAAGAGTTGAGAAAAAATATCCTCAACAGCAGAAAACGGAAATCTCTGAACATAGTTTAAAAAAACTGGACAGCTGAAATGTTTAAACAGCTGGTGTTTGAGTTGGAAAAGTTTAATAATAGTAAGAGTAATAGGTGTATAGTAATGGTAATAATAATAGTTTAAACTAAGCTAAAATGTCAAAATGAACTGAATGTGTTTGAAGAGTAAGAAGCAAAAATAACTACTAAGCTGAAATATTTAACAGCTGGAATTTGAATAGGAATAGTGTAATGGTGTGAAATACCTACCTGATGGCTCGATCCAAATTCAATCAATGTAATGGTGTGAAATATTAATTTAAGATGCTTAAATGAATAATCAAAGTTTATTTATTAAACAGAAGATTCAGTAAGATTCTTTTCATTCGATAAACTGGAAATGCAACCCTTTTCTGTGTTTCGTTTCAATAATGAGGCAAGTTTAAAAATGAAATTTATTTACTAACAAACTATTTTAAACTGAAAGATTTGAAACGACAATCATAAAATGACAATTTTGATGACAATCCTTAACAACTTTGATATTAAACTTTGTTTAAAAACAAACCTGTGTTGGATGGAGCTAAAAATGAGAATGATGAGTTTTGGATGCGTGGATGCAGTTCTGAGAAGGTTTCTTTCAGAGGGAATGGAAGGTGTTCTGGATGAAATGATGTTTTGCGGATAACTGAGTTATTTTTAGAGAAAACAGCATCAAACGTCATCTATCGTGTTCTACCTCACCCAAATAGGGCCCCCTTTGCGTATCCGGACATCAGGAGGATGGTTTCATCCAAGGTGGCACTTCGGCTGGTAGAGTAGACGCAAGTGCCGATGGTCCGGTCCAGAGATGTCCTGGGTTCACGGCTGTACGAAGCGTTTGGCAGATGCACGTTCTCGTATTTAATTTAACTTCAGAAATCAATGACTCTGGGAGAGTCTTGCGTTAGCTGGTTTACGGTTCGTTTGTTCTTTAGCCATTCTCGTCGGCTTGACAGAACAGCTGGCAGAGGCCAGCAGGGCGGCCGTCCCTGGCTCCTCAGGAAGATGTCTCGTTCAGAACTGGACGTGGAATCTGTGATGGTTAGTTTTTACCAAACTCTCTCAGAACACTCCCACTCTCTCCGGAAGAAAGCTTGGTCATGCGTCCAAACATGTGCTGCAGTTATTGTTTATCTGAACTCTGTGTTGGCTGAACAGGGTGAAGGTCTTCTTTGCTGAACACATCTTTAGTCATTATAATAATTATTATTATAATACCCAAAGCATAATAATCAATTTCATGCTATAAAGATACCTTTATAATGAGCAAAGTGATCATGTGGAAATGATTGTTTAAACAGTAATAAAATCAATTAAATATTAATTATTATTTAATTATTATCATCGTGGCTCGAAGTGTCCTTCTTCTGACGGAACAGCAGAACATGTTATGATCTTGGCTAGACGTCGTGGCTCCTTGGGCTTTAATCTGTGGATTCAAAGTACTGTTTGACCCAGCTTGACCCAGCTGGGCAAATGTGACCTTTGGCACAAATTAGAGAACCTTCATCACGCTACAATAGGTAGTTACATTTTCACCATTAGCTGAACTGTGAATTTAGCACCATATGCTTAACAGCATTCAAATAATAAAGGTGCTTGTGGGACATTTGAGAGCGAGTGAGTGATGAATGAGTAAAGGTTGAGTGAGCGAGTTTGTGAGTGAATGGGTGAGTGAGTGAGCGAGTGAGTGATTGGGTGAGTGAGTAGTTCCAGTCTTGGTTTTCTGTAAAGTGTATTCATTAATTCATTCAATCATTCCTTCCTTTCTTCCTTCTGGCTAAAACTGAAAATCCTTATGTTTGGGGCTGGTTGGTGTCTGAGTCATTATACAAAAAGGGTAAACGATATCGTGGAACTGAGTCATAGGGAAGTGGCTGGATGCCTTGCCATTATAAACGAAAATGGAAGTCTCTTGGTTCAAGTATGCCAAAGTAGTTAAAGTTCAAACTGCTGAAATTATTTTGTGAAAATCTGAGAATTTCACGTTTTTTCCATGTATTCCAGTGGGACAAAAATGGCAGAAAAAGCTGACAATCTCAAAAAGTATAAAATATTTGAGTACTGAAGGTCTTAGGTGAAAACTGACCATTGTGATATATTTGCTGTTATAGCTGAATAACTGCAGAAGTAGTTAAGTGCTAAAGAACATAAGGAATCTGAAACAGGAAAACAATAGTTTGAATGCTTAACAGCATTCAAACAGTAACACAAATGATGTACTGATGTTCTGTTTTCTGCAACGTCTCTCTGGTCTCTTACAGCAGAAGGGCACGTCTTTGAAAGGACTACAGGTTGCCAGTCCTCTTCCTCCGTATCCAACAGAACCTGTGGCACAGCCACAGGGAAAAAGAGGAGCATCAGCTTTGACAGCTCTGCTAGAAATGGAGCAGAACCAAAAGTATGTGTCTTTATGGGAGTGAATGCTGGCACATTAACCTGCTGCATATTGAATGACCTGTATTTGATATAGCGCCTTCTAGGGTTCTACAACCACCCATGGCGCACAACACAATCAATCATTCACCCATGCACACACATAAACCATCATGGTGTTTCCCATCAGGACACTGGAGGAAACTAAGCCCTCAACAACCGGAGGGGAGCTCTCAGCTGTTGCTACAGCTTCTACGTATGTGGACAGTCCTCACAAGGTGAGAATTAAATCAGTACATATGAGCAAATGCATTTTTTCTTCTAAAACATAATCAAAAGCATAAAATTGTTCAACAAAACAGCTGCTTTTTGCTGGTGTGGGGTTTTCTGCTTTTGTCCGTAATTTTCCATCTTCATGTTCCTGTTGCTGTGCTCTGGGTGTTTAATCTTGGGTTATGCTTTTCCTGAATGCTGACAGGACACTACCTTTATTTTGGATTTTATTCGTAGTCCTCGTTCGTCCTACATCTGTCACTCTCAGGTCAGTAACAGGATCCCCTGCTTTTGCTACACTTCTTTTGTGGTGTGTGTTGCACTTTGATATATTTACTGTTACTAATTCAGTATTAGTAGATAAACAACCACTTTAGAGCAGAAACACTGCATGATTTACTGCTGACCTTTGTCTTATTGTTCGTGATAGACAATAGAGCAGGGGCGTCTTTACAAAAAAATTGGGTGATTGGACAAGTTATTTGACTATTGGCGATAAGCAAAGCCTGATAATCATTTTTTATGAGTGATGGTTTCTTTATAACTGAATTGGTCTCGAGCATGGGACATTTTCATTTAAATAGCAGCACAACATATGTGTGATCCAGGGCGTAAGGCAAAGCAGATTAGAAAATAGCGTTTTTAGCCCCGTTGACTTGCATTCATTTTTTTCGTTCTTCCGGGGACCCATGAGCCGACTGGAAAGGGTGGAAAGTTAGACTCTGTATGGGCTTGGTGGTGTTGCTACGCCATTCTTTTCTGGAGGTTGGGGCGGGCTGCAGGGACAATTTAAACAATGTTCCTGTTGCAATCTGATTGGTTTTCTGATCAACTGACAGGTTCAGATTTAAGCCGCCACATTTTTTCCTACCTGGGGCCAAAAGAAGGGCCTCAGAATACGAGTGCAAGTTTTTCTGAACCCCATGTGGCCAGACCCCACATGAGAGACCTGCAAAATCAAACCATGCAGTTTTAAACTTGATACAGTGGACCCCCAATCAACTGTACACCACATGGAACTCATTTCCTCAGCAATACCTAATTTTCCATCCATCCATCCATCCATCCATTTTCATCCACATATCCGGATTCGGTTCGCGGGGGCAGTAGCCTAAGGCGAGAGGCCCAGACTTCCCTCTCCCCAGCCACTTGGGCCAGCTCTTCCGGGGGAATCCCAAGGCGTTCCCTGGCCAGGTGAGAGACGTAGTCCCTCCAAAGTGTCCTGGGTCTACCTTTAGGTCTCTTCCCGGTTGGACGTGCCCGGAAAACCTCACCAGGGAGGCGTCCAGGAGACATCCTGACCAGACGCCCGAGCCACCTCAACTGGCTCCTCTGGATGTGGAGGAGTAGTGGGTCTACTCCAAGCCCCTCTCAAATGACCAAGCTTCTCACCCTGTCTCTAAGGGAGAACCCAGCCACTCTTCGGAGAAAATTCATTTCGGCCGCTTGTATCCGCGATCTTGTTTTTTCGGTCACTACCCAAAGCTCATGACCATAGGTGAGGGTAGGAACGTAGATCGACCGGTAAATCGAGAGCTTCGTCTTCTGACTCAGCTCTCTCTTCACCACGACAGACCGGTACAACGCCCGCATCACTGCAGATGCAGCACCAATCCTCCTATCTATCTCACGCTCCAGTTTTCCCTCACTCGTGAACAAGACCCCGAGATTCTTAAACTCCTCCACTTGGGGCAGGACCTCATCCCTGACCCGGAGAAGGCCTTCTACCCTTTTCCGAATCAAGACCATGTTCTCAGATTTAGAGGAGCTGATTCTCATCCCAGCTGCTTCACACTCGGCTACAAACCGTTCCAGCGAAAGCTGAAGACCACGTTCTGATGAAGCCAACAGGACCACATCATCTGCAAAAAGCAGAGACCTGATCCTCAGGCCACCAAAACGGATGCCCTCCACACCTTGGCTGCTCCTAGAAATCCTGTCCATAAAGGTTATGAACAGAATTGGTGACAAAGGGCAGCCTTGGTGGAGTCCAACTCTCACTGGGAACGAGCCCGACTTACTGCCGGCAATGCGGACCAAGCTCTGACACCGGTCATACTAACAGCCCGTATCAGAGGGCCTGGTACCCCATACTCACGGAGTACCTCCCACAGGACCCCCCGAGGTACGCGGTCAAACGCCTTCTCCAAATCCACAAAACATATGTAGACTGGTTGGGCAAATTCCCACGCACCCTTCAGGGTTCCCCTAAGGGTATAGAGCTGGTCCAGTATTCCACGGCCAGGACGAAAACCACATTGCTCCTCCTGAATCTGAGGTTCAACAATCCGACGGACCCTCCTCTCCAGAACCCCTGAATAGACCTTACCAGGAAGGCTCAGGAGTGTGCAATATGTTTGGGCCTGCCTGGTCTGACCAGCATCCTCCCCCACCATCTGAGCCAACTCACCACCAGGTAGTGGTCAGTTGACAGCTCTGCCCCTCTCTTCATCCGAGTGTCCAAGACATGCGGCCGCAGGTCAGATGAAACAACAACAAAGTCGATCATCGAGCTGCGGCCTAAGGTATCCTGTTGCCAAGAGCACATTTGGACACCTTGGTGTTCATTATGGACAATCCATGACTAGCACAGAAGTCCAAAAACAAAACACCACTCGAATTCAGATCGGGGGGGATGTTCCTCCCAACCACACCTCTCCAGGTCTCACTGTCGTTGCTCACATGAGCGTGTGTGTGTGTGTGTGTGTGTGTGTGTGTGTGTGTGTGTGTGTGTGTGTGTGTGTGTGTGTGTGTTAGCAGACAGCTGTACCAGTGTTTCTGAAGCTCAGACTGGTAGAGAATAGCCACTAAGGTTAAAGTTTGGCAAGAATCAATACATTTTTTGCATTTCTACTGATTTATGTTTATAATTTCTCAAGACAGCTTGAAGTGAGTTACCTTACAAATATTTTATGGGAGGAAAAATATCGAGATATATATCGTATATCGGAATTCAGCTAAAAGATATTGAGATATAAGTTTTGGTCCATATCGCCCAGCCCTAGTCACTACCCAAGGCACATGACCATAGGTGAGGGTCGGAATGTGGATCAACCGGTAAATTGAGAGCTTTGCCTTCTGGCTCAGCTCTCTCTTCACCACAACAGACCGATACAATGCCCGCAGTACTGTAACACAGCACCAATCCACCTATTGATCTCACGCTCCATTTTTCCCTCACTTGTGACCCCGAGATAGTTAAAGTTCTCCATTTGAGGCAGGACCTCGTCCCTGACATGGAGAAGACATTCTACCTTTTTCCGATTCAAGACCATGGACTTGAATTTACAGGTGCAGATTCTCATCCCAGCCACTTCACACTTGGCTGTGAACCACTCCAGCGAAAGCTGGAGATCACTGTCTGATGTAGCCAACAGGACCACTGCAATCATCTTTAAAAAACAGACACCTGTTTCTTAGGCCATCAGAACAGATCCCCTCAACACCTTTGCCGCGCCTTGTCAACTAAAGTTATGTCAAATCTTGTCAATTAAAGTTATGAACAAAATCTGTGTTAAAGGGAACTTTGGCAGAGTCCATCTCTCACCGGAAACAACCTCAACTTACTGACACTTACTGCAAACACTTGATCTTGTAGGCGTGGTGCTGGAATTTCAGCTGTTGCGCAGCACCATGCCTGTGCCTATGTAGGGGAAACACTGGCCTGGTACCCCATACTCCCGGAGTACCCCCCCACAAGGCCACCCAAAGTAGTTAGGCAACATTTTCTGCTGCTTTTAATCCACTCTGTTCTTCTGATGAGGACCCAGATTCCTTAACTTCTCAGTTTAACGAGCACGGTCTCTCCATCCTGGACATCATCTGTCCTGTCAGTACCAGATCAGTTCCTGCAGTAAACCCTACTTCCTGGTTTAACGACAGCATTCGTAGCCTGAAGCGCCAATGCAGAAAAGTTACTCCTACAGCCTCCATCCTCTCTGTTGCAGACTGTGAAAACTTCGTCTTTCTTTGTGGACAAAGTCAATAATGTCAGATCTAGCATCTCTCCCTCAGCCTTATCTCTACTTTTCCTGACTCCAACCCGACCCGTCATCCTAGCTAGCTTTGCTCCTGTTTCTTTGCCTGAGCTAACCAATCTAGCTAACTCTGTGAAGACCTCTGCATGGATTGATTGGTCAGCTGGTTATGTCACTTTCACACCTAACTACTTTTGAGAGCCTTTGATTAGGGTGGGATCAGCCAACAGCAGATTCCTGCATGTGTGATTCCTTAGCAGTCTGGATCCGGTGGGGTATACATCTTCTCTAACTGCTCCTCGGACCGGTGGGGCTGCGGCGGCAGAACAACCACTGTCTGCTGTTAGTGCTCTTGAATGGGAAGAGCCCATGGTAGCGTCCCTGCTTAGTGAGAGAGTAGGAAATTGCGCTCTTCATTTGAGTCTGGATAGGCCACACTGTTAATGCTCACTTTTGTTTAACAACTTTTGGTTCTTGGAAAGGACACTGCGTACTTCTCGGCGCCTCTTCTTTGGACCCACAGACGTGCGCTGCCATGCCTGCATTCCTGAGAAGGCTGTGTAAACACAACCTGGCTGCACAGGAGCGGGCTGTCCTCGCCCGGTCCAGGCCAAGCTAACCAAAGTTAAATGGTCCATCGCTGACCACTTTTCCAAATTCTGCTGACTTTATCTTTATGTATATATCTGCACAAATTGCTGCCATGAAGTTTGTGTTTTATCTTTGTTTCTTTTTATTTTTTATAGAAAGTTCCCCTGCTCACTGTTTTGGAGTTTGTTTAGTTGTCCTTCCTGTCTTTTCAAACCCCAGCAGATCGAGCCAGGTGGCTCTTTCTGAGCCTCGTTAGTTCTGCTGGGGGTTTGTTACTCATCCTGAGCACACCCAGGATAATGATTCAAAAGCACTTTTTACAAAGCCGTTATTACAAAACAATGCCGTCAATTAGTGTCAGCGCCACGGAGCCTTAGGTTGTTTATAAGTTGTCAGACTAGTGGTCTTTTTATAAAAGATTAGGCATTGGCGGCATAAAGGGGGTATGGGGGCGGTCCCTGCGCTGTTGTTACATTTTTTAACAAGCCACTCCTAAAGGTGCATGTCCTCGTGCCGTCTCTGTGCAGTCTCAAGTGATCTGAGCTCCAGCTTTAACCCCGGGTTTCCACCGGAGCCGTCAGCAGCACGTCTTGCTCGCGTAAGCTGCTGCTTGGCCCTTCCCACGAGACGCGAAGCAGCAGGGGAGCAGCTGTCACCGACCGAGCACGAAGTCACACGAGTGACTTCATCAGTAAACACAACAACAAGCAGGAGAAAACTACAACATGGTTTGTGTTTTATGTCCTGTCTGTTTTATAATCGCCAATATGGACCTGAAAAACAAAGGAGACCGCTAGCTAGGTGATCACTTCTCACGGGGACGCACAGTTAGTAACCTTTTTTAAAAGTAAAGCAACCGGAAGGCAGTACGTTCTTTATTCTGAAAATCTCGGGAGCTTCTCTCCATTTCCGCGTCCGATTTCCTGTCTTTCCTTCCCCAAAAATGTCGAACTTGACCCGTTTCAGAGGCGTCGTGCGTAGAAAATAGAACCGGCGTGTAAAAGCCGCGACATGCTGCTCCTGAGACGAGGCCGACTCGCGCTGCTGACGGCTCCAGTGGAAAAGGTTCTGTTGACCACAGCGGTTCCTATCAGCAGCTATGACGTGCTGCTGACTGCTCCTGTGGAAAGCCGGGGTAACAGAGAGAGGGTCCAGCAGCGCTGCAGCACTCTAGTTTGCCGTCTCAGCTGATTTAGTTCAAAAAGCAAAACTTACGGCCCGTGTTTACTGTTGTTTTCAATAACAATGAACTAAATCAGCTGAGATGTTAAACGGAAGCTTCTCTCCATTAGAGCTGGAGCTCAGATCACCTGAGACTGCACTGGGGACCGTAGGGACAAACTCCATTAGAAGCGGCTTGTTCAAAATCGTAACGTTGCGGTTTCAATCACAATAAAAAGCAAGTTGTGGCCAAGATAAACGGAAGTCCACTGCAGCGCAGAGTCCGCCCCCAAATCCCCTTTATCATGTAATGTTTTATAAAAAGGACACAGTTGCTCCACATTACCACCACGGTCTGACCACTTATGAACAACCTGGCTCCTTGATGCTGCCAAGGCGTTGAGGCAAATTGATGGCACTGTTTTGTAAAATCGGCCTTTAGGTGAATATTCTCTGGAGTCTAGTTCAGTTCAGTTGTTCGGTGGTCAACATTAGTCCTCTAGAGCTCAAAAAGCAACAATACATGTTCTGTCTGGTCCAGATTCAAGCCAAAGGCCCGCAAAATTCTGCTGGTCTTCTTGGCCAACTCTTAACTCATTTGCATTCTATGAAATATTGAGTTATAAATGTAAATTTTAACCTTATGTGGACCATATATTATGGACTGAATTGGACTGCATGTGGATTAGATTCCAAACTACTAAAACACAGATTTACTGATATACTTCTCACCATTCAGCTTCCTGCTGACAACAGCGAGACTTCAGAGAAAGGCCATCATCCTGGATCAGCAACCCCGTCTGCAGGAGAGACAACCAGCGCCACAGAAATCAGGTGACCTTCATACACTAGTGATCCTAACAGATGTTGACCCAAAATGAAGAAATCCTAAAATAAAGATTTCTACTTCTCTTTAATTTGAAGAAGAAGAAAATATCATTTCTATAGCGCCTCTCAAGATAAAACTCACGAGGCGCGTCACAAAAAGAAAAAATGTAAACATATAAAAAAGAATTTAGAAAATAGTTAAAAATACATTTAAAATGAGCAAAAAATAGACAATTGTGATTTTTTAAAAAATGTAAAGAAAGAGAGAGAATAGGAAAGAGGGAAATCAGTGGATCCTGAGGAAGGTGGAATAGGCGGGGAGGGCAGAATAAAGAGAGAGTGGTGAAGAAGGTCATACAAAAGCCACTTTAAGTGAAGATTCTCTGGAGTCTAGTTCATTTCAGTTGTCCGGTGGTCAACATTAGTCCTCTAGAGCTCAAAAAGCAATAATACAGGTTCTGTCTGGTCCAGACTAAATTTGCTTGTTTTAAATGAGCTATTTTCCTCATTTGATAGAAAAGCTGATATATACAGTACCGTGCAAACGTTTTAGGCAGGTATGGGGAAGATGCTGTAAAGAATTCTTGCAGTAATGGAAGTATTAATCATTTTCATCAGTGAATGAACAAAAGAGAAATCTAAACCAAATCAATATTTGGTGTGACCACCATTTGTCTTAAAAACAGCATCAGTTCTTCTAGGTACACTTGCACACAGTTGTGGAAGGAGCTGGTCTCATTGGCTGTTCCAAATATTAGGGATGCACCAAAAATGTGGTCACTGAAAGTTTTTGGCCCAAAAATGCCTTTTCGGTTATTGGCTGAAAGAACTGAATCACCAAAACAACACGGCCAAAACAGACAGTCAGGTGAACCCCATTTTTGTTTCATATCACTCTGGCATCTTGTGACTACTTGCTCTTTGCTTCATAAACAACAGTACTGATTTCAAAAGTAAAGCTTTTCCCATTTTAGCAATGCTGTTTCATCGTGATCATTGTTTAATTCAGGACAAATTTCTTTTCAGCGTAGCAAGAAGGAAGTGAAGTGGCTCTCAGGATCGTTTTAGATCGATGTGGTGCACGCATTTAGTAAACAGAAATCCAACATGGTGGTGTAGTCAGCGTCAAAAAAAGCAGCGAATATAATTTTATTACCTTAGAAGCTTCTGAATGTGTGAACAAAAATAATTTTTATGGAAATGTGGAGCTGCAACACACTCAAAAAGAACTTTATTAAGACTGGTTGCCAAAGTTTTAGCTAAAATGTTACCGTCCACATTGAGAAGTGTAGCGTTGTTAATCTACATAAATAGAATTTAACTGCTGTTGCTATTCAGCTTTGTTAAACCCTAAGAAAGATCAAACGAATTGGCAGTGAAACTTATATCGTATATATATATGTGTATATATATATATATATATATATATATATATATATATATATATATATATACATACAGTGGGGCAAAAAAGTATTTAGTCAGCCACCGATTGTGCAAGTTCTCCCGCTTAAAATGATGACAGAGGTCAGTAATTTACATCATAGGTACACTTCAACTGTGAGAGACAGAATGTGAAAAAAAATCCATGAATTGACATGGCAGGATTTTTAAAGAATTTATAGTACATTTAACATGAAGTTTTAAGTTGGTCAAACTTAAGACTTCGACTCAGATATACTCATACAAGTAAGTTGAGGCAACAAATTTAAATAAGTTGTTTCAAATTAATGTTTTGAGTAAATCTGACCTTGGTTCTTAAGTTTGTCCAACAAATTTCAGTCTCATACACATCCTTAATGTAGGTTCACACAGCACAACTTCTTTTGTTGAGATAACTCAAAAATGCTGTGCTGCTGGTTGCCTTACTTTTCTAAGTTTACTCAACTGCTCATTCTTTACATAGAAAGTTTGCAGTCAGGGTTTAACATACCACATCAAAAGCATATTGTGTATTTAAGGAAACATTTATTTGTAACATTGCAACAAAAAAATAAGTTATTCTTTTTATCAATATTCCAACAGCTGTGTGAGGTTAATTTCCTCAATGAACAATGCAAAAAAATAATAAAATGGAAAAATCAAATTCCACAAGAGACCACAGCAAAAATTAACTTGGGCACCTGAAAGGCACTTAATGGAAGATGTATATATCCTTACCATAAACAAAAATATGCCACATCAATGACACAGAAAAATATCTTCCAACTCATCCTGGATATAAAACTCTAAAGTACAAAGGAAAATTATGGATAATCGTGTTACAAACTGCTGTGGCTACTTTGTAATCTTGTCATGGTAACTTTGAAATGTTAAAAAGAAGTAGTAGAAAAAGCTGCACAATTCTGTACAACAATAACATTCAGAAAATATTCATTTAAAAGCATTTAAAATATTGCTTTTGAAACATTAAACATAATGTTTACATTTAATGTAAACATTAAAACAAAATGCCTTTACATTTTCACAAAAAACATTTTGTTTTTAAAGACTGCTTGGCACCCGCCAGTCTTTAAAGGGGCATTATGGAAGTGTGACAGCCAAAACATGTATAGAAATAATAAATGTCTTCTTCATACATTCTCCTGCAATGCCCTGGTCCTGTAGAATGAGCCCTGGCATTTTTACTGTGATTGCCTGTTTTTCTGTAAAATCACAGAAAAAGAGATGCTCGGGTCGAGCAGGCTGCTTCATGCGCGTTCACGCTCAGGCATCGCCCGTAGCATTTGCTATCCGTAGCTTTAGCAGCAGAGAGAGAGGCAGTGCCACTTTGTCGCTGTTCCTAACGCCTAGTGACAAAGCTAGCTACATTTCTGAGGACCCTTAGCTACTTTCTGTAGAACTTTCTTCTAGATATTTCCTGCTAATTAGCAACAAAATAGCCATTTTCACTCCGAACCGTTCTTTGAACGTTGTTTCAGCTGTCATCAAGGATATAAATGTTACAGATACAAAGGATGACACTGGTGCTTTAGCTCACATAGTAAGATGTCTGACTCTCATACAGAAGACCTGTGTTCGACTCCAGTTGTATACATAATTTGTCATTTAGAGTTTTTTTTTTACATTAATGGTATATTTTTTACAGTAAGATGCCCAAATTTTTATTTGAGACTCGCCGAACGGCATTGAATTCACAGATAAAAAAGATGTGGGTTCAACTTTCATTTTGGAACAATTTTTCAAGCAAGGGAAGGGAATGATCTGAGCATGCAGGAGGACTGACCCATCATAAACCTTTGTCGGCTGTGCTGAAGAGAAAGCTACAGAACCGCATTATTTCATTAATTAGCTGCACGTTCTCCTGTCCTCTGTCCTCCGGGCCACACACACACACACACTGTCCCAGCTGTTATTTTCGTTAAGGAGTGTGCATGTACAGCGCTCACACCTCATGCATGAGCCTACTTTTGAAGCTGCAGTTACGCGTTAGGCCGGAGTGGCGATCGCGAGCATAAAACAAACTTCCTTACAGTCCCTTTAAGATCTGTGTGGCTGGTGAAGATTCAGAAACTCGGAGAAGACAGCACACTCATTATGTACAAACAACCACCCCTGAACAAGCCATTTTAACATTCATAAAAAAACTATATAAAAACATTTAAAAATGAACAAATTGCTGTCTCTTACTGCCTTGGCACTCACCAGAGTAGCACAAAACACCATCCTTATTTCAGCAAACTATTCTTTAGGTCCTGGACTCTGGCTGAGCAGTCAGTTCCAAAGATTGAGGAAAACCTTTTGAATGGCCTCAAAAGTGTAGCTTAAGTCCTTTGGATAGTCCAGGTTGAGATCATATATGAGGCTGAAGAGAAGTGCAAATGCAGGGGGGAAACTGCTGATGTCATCAAGGACAATCTGCTCCTCAATAATCAGGGCAATGCTTCTTGTTGTTGGAAATGAAATAACTGTTCCAACATCATCTTCGACAACCATGAGAATACCAAGTTCCATGCCTTGGACAGCCACATCCCCTGGGTCAGAATCCTACAGAAAAACAGAAAAAAAGACATTCCTTTTTTTTTTAAATAAAGGATTATCAACCATTATTTTTGGATGATTCCTAAAAATAAAAAACTAAACATTCCACAAAAAAATTATAGTACTCTAGAATAATATAAATAAATGCTGTGTATAAGCTACAGTAGTTAGATTTCTGTCATGAAATTCTGCAAGTATTATAAAAAAAAGGGGATTTGGGAAGATGCATAACTTTTTTGTTTGATTTTGTGCATCTGTTGGCAGCAGACAATGTCACCCTCTACTGCCCACATCCCCCTTGCTGACGACACGGTCTTATTTCACAAAAATAAACAATCAATGGTCAACTAGAGCAGGGGTGCCCAATCCTGGTCTTGGATGGTCGGTATCCTGCATGTTTTAGTTTGAACTCTTGTTTCAACACACCTGATTTCAATCAGCAGCTAATTAACAGGCTTCTGCAGAGCCTGGTGAGCTTCTGCACAGGTTTTTCAACCACTGAATCAAGTCTGTTGGAGCAGCAAAACCACTTAACCTGCTGGATGCCAGCCCTCCAGCACCAGTATTGGGCACCCCTGAACTAGTCTGCTTCTAGACCTGCAGAAAGAGAAAAACAACACACAACAATACAACAAGAGCAAGCTCTCACTGCGTCAACCTGATGAGGAAATGTAAAATCAACATTGTTTTACTGAACAATCACATGATAATAAATCACAGTGCATTAAGTGTCAACCACAGCCTTAAGACATGTGTTGAACGTGCCCAAGTCCATACTTATGAGAGCACCATGTGAGCACCTGTGTGTGTACACGCGCTTGTTTATGTAAGGTTTCTCTATAGGAGCGTCCAATAGAGAGTGTGAGGGGCCACAGATCTGTTTAGCAGCACAAGAAGTACCAGGAGAGGGGAGGTGTCCAAGACCCCACCTGACTTATCCAGTCATTCACAGACAGTCACACACTCCCTCCCTCATGCTCACAGATACACATATAAACCAACACTTACAAAAACTAATGCTAGACACCCACTTACGCTCCCCATACACACCCTATTCACTCTGGTCCCGGTACTGCTGGACAAAGGGTACAACCCAGCCCCACCCCAGCAGAATATCTATTCCCATACCCAGGGTTTTTCCTGGCTCAACTTGAGGCAGAGGTGGTACCATCCTGACCGTGCGCCAGCACATTCATACTCTGTGCATTCAACTGCCTCACTTTTTTAAAGGCAAAGTATTTTTTCGTTAAGTGTTCTAATCAGTGTTGGGCAAGTTACTTCAAAACTGTAATGCATTATTTATTACTTGTTACCCTCATTTTAAAGTAATTAATTACATTACAATATTACTGATTTTGAAATGTAAGGCATTACACTACTTTTGCATTACTTTAAGTTACTTTCACCAAAACAACTTCAGTATGAATCTGGTCATGTGACGCTCAGTGAGCTCATGACATATATGTGGAAGGTGATGTGGTGTCTGAGCTAGGATTGCTGTTAAAAACAGTCAGATATCATAACAGCGCTTTAAAATGATTGTTTATTAAATAAAAGCAACAACAATCTGTACTCTCAGCACGCTGCCATCTTATATTAACTGAGCAGGGAGTGCGGTGGTGGGGGCTCCAAGCCTATATCTGCCTTGGTCCCCAAATGCCTTGATACGGCCCTGGATGTGGGACTGACTTCTGGGGTGGTCTGATTCTATCACATGTATGGATATTAAATGCTTATATATTATTGCTTTTCACTGGTAAAAATGTGTATTGGGGATAAATCTACCTACTTTTTTCTTTTCAAGCATTTTGTTTTGTTTTCTTGATTTTATGTGAATAACTTCCTGCCCTTTCTCTCTCTAGCCTTCCTGCATGCTGCATGTTTTCTCCGTCTTCTAGAAAAACTGTAAACTAGATTTCCTAGTTTCTAACTAATCAGCCAAAGGGATCTACCGAACACAAAAATAAATAAATAAATAAATAAAGCTTCGCGCTGCGCTCCAGCAGCAATGAGTTGAAATCACCGGCGCACAGATTATGAACTCAGCTGAAAAGTACATGAAGTACCAGAGAATATGGGCTGATATAAACGATCACAAACGAATGACTTTGTTTTGGTGGAGTGATTTTGTGAATATAACAGCGGCCGCACGCAGGACGCAGCTGGAGTATTTGAGCCGTTACCGCTGCGTCCTCTCTGCTCATAGAATGCCCGCAAAGCTGAGTCCATAAATGACGTCATATATGTGGATACTGGATCTTTTTTCAGGCTCCCCGCAATTTGAATTTTTAGGAAACCCGCATCTTGATTCTGGGTTTAAAAATGTGTTGTAATTACAGCGTTACTGATACTTGTACAGAGTAAATATTACCATTTTCTTTCCCTGTAATGCCTTACATTACCATATTACAGCAAAAAGCAATGCGTTACAGTAATTAATTACTTTTGTACCGCGTTACTCCCAACACTGGTTCTAATCTAAGCTTCTGTTGATTAATAGAATATTCCATCTGACAACGTTTCAAGTGAAACAAAACTGGTTTGCTGCTAAAAATATTAAATAAAACAACAAAATTATCAGGCTGAAACAACAGACTCTTATTATGAAAAGCTCAATAATATGCATTAGATTGGTGTTTAGTTCCCTTTTTCCCATCTGATATTCATAGTTAAAATATGTTTAAATATTTGACCTACATTTCAGTAACATCTTAGGTTTGTAATAATAACACTCATCTTAGTCAAAATAACACATACAGTCAGGTCCGTCAATATTGGGACATCGACACAATGCTAACATTTTTGGCTCTACTTACCACCACAATGGATATCAAATGAAACGAACACGATGTGCTTTAACTGCAGACTGTCAGCTTTTATTTCAGGGTATTTACATCCAAATCAGGTGAACGGTGTAGGAATTACAACAGTTTGCATATGTGCCTCCCACTTGTTAAGGGACCAAAAGTAATGGGACAGAATATGAACCATAAATCAAACGTATACATTTCAATACTGGGTTGCAAATCCTTTGTAGTGAAACGTTTCCACCCAGAACACGTTTCACTCTCTGAAAAAATCTTCTGAGATATCATCCATGCATCCAAACCTCGCATTTCATTTTAGCTTTTCATTCAGACACAGGTAAAGCTTTTAATACCAAGTTTAATATCAAGCTGTTACAAATTGTCATCTTTAAAATAGTTAGAACGAATTCTTAACTTTTTAAATCCGACTCTTCTTTGAAATGAAACACAGAAAGGTATATTTGGTTATTGAATCAGCAAAGAATCCAGTAAGTCTTCTGTTTAATAAAAAAAACTTTTGCTATTAAATTTAATTATTGTAAATAAAAAATTAATCTTTGGATTAAAATATAGACCAAGCCAGTTAGTGTTAATATCCTAGATATTTATGCATAATATAAGTTCATATGCTAATGTCCGATCTTTTCTCAGGATCTAACCAAACTGATAGCAGACAGCGTTAAATCCTAGTGTGTAGATGTGCCCACGCTACACTAGTAACCTTTATATGAAAATTAAAAACCTCTATGTATTCATAAATGTTTCTTATGCTGCTCTTTCTGCGCTGTAACGGCTACCCTTTGACTACTCTTGGACCGTCTTTTATCTGTTTGTTGAATCTGAAATGAATATCTACATTTCTTTGATTTATTTTGTTTGCTGTTCTTGCTTCTGTGAAGCACTTTGAATTGCCTTTGTGTGCTATACAAATAATGCTGCCTTGTCTTGCCTTACCTCTGAATGTTATAATGCCCTCAAAGATAAACTTGCATCCTTCCTCAAAACCACATTCAGTTGGGCTCTGAGAAAAACTCAAACTGGAAGGAAGCTATAAAATCTCTGATACCCAAAGAAGAAAAGGCTAGTCTTGAATATGGATCTTAGACCAATCTTGATACTCAGTGTAGACTACCGTATCTACACCTCCATATGGTAAATGGAATTTTCCCTGCAAGCGGGGAATTGCGGTAGCTCAGACGTGAGGTCACAAACACATGAATGGCAGCTTCCAAATGAGCCCTTGAAAGAATTGATCTAGTCTTTAAGATGCGCCTCAAAAAATAAAAAGATCTAATGACCTCATTAGTTAATTAATGAGTTAACCAGGGGTCTTCAGTATTGACATTTTTCTCAATATTATAATATTCTGGGATACTGAATGATGTTTTTTCATTAGTTGTCAATTATAATCATCTAAATTAAGTAATTAAACATTTGAAATATACTGAGTGAAATTAAATAATCTAATATACAATTTTCACTTTTTGAATGGAATTAGTGAAATAAAAAAACGTTGTCATGATATTTTAATTTTATGACCAGCGCCTGTATGGTATTGCATGATATTAAAAATATGAATATAATTCAACTAAATAAAATTTAAGATAAACAAGTGGCTAAAAAAGTTAAAAGTATTCTCACGTTATCTGGTTTCAACAGAAGAAATTATCTTTTATATAGTGCCTCTCAAGATAAAAATCCCGAAGCGCCTCACAAGAACCAAAAATTTAAAGTCAAAGTAAAAAGATCTTCCATGACGGTTTTTAAAACAAGGCTGAAGATTTACTTCTACGATTTGGCGTTCACTCCTGGCGTTTGGTTTTTACTTGGTTTTATTCTGTTCCCTTGCTGTCTGTGCAGTGCCTTGGTGCTATCTTGATGCCTGTAAGGCGTTGTATAGATAAAGGTTGAGTTGAGCAACTAGTTGTTGCAATCGTAGGCGGCATAAAAACGGGCATAGCTGCTCATCCTGCATTGACTCCAGTTGAGAAACCCGTCCAATATCTGTGGAAACCCTTATGCTCTCCAGCAACCAAGGGGGCATCTACATATTCATATGACTGACCCCCCCCCGCCTTCTGTGGCCAGAATATCACACTCGCAACTCCAGTTTGCTGGTCCGGTCCCCGCTGGTTTTGGTTAAAGTGGAGCTGACATGCCTGTCACTGGAGTCCGCTTACAGCATACTTCCTGTATGTTTTAGATCGTGAACGCCACAGTTTGTTTTGTTTGTTTACTTATTCTGTGTTTCAAGATGACTGCCTCCAAATTGTACCCCGCTTCCTAAATCAACCTTCTATTATAGTTTTATTGTTTGGTTTTTTCCCTACTTCCTCCCCTCCTCTGGTCATCTTTTGCTTTAGTTTTTTTGTTCAGTTTTTGTTGACTGGCCCAAAATGTATTTATTGTCTTTGTGAAGCACTTTGTGGTTTTATCTGTGAAAAGTGCCATGTAAATACATATCTTCTTCTTCTACACACAAGCACACCTCTACACACACACAATCATTATTATTATTTTCAGGTAGTCATAAAGCCATAAGGGTAATGTTCATGTCCTGGTTAATGGGCACCTAAAAGAGGTCTTTTCATATTCAGCCTTATAATGCGTCTTTTATTTGACCACACATCGGGGCTCCTAGGGCTGAAGAAGACAAATAAGGAGATGGAGGCCAGGGATCTTTGCAGCTCACGGGTAATTTTATTCATAGTACAGAGAGCGAGGACATTCAGTGAGAAATCTCTTAAACAGACAGTCAGAGGAGCTCTTTATAATGAATGTTGACGTGTGACTTACGTAAGCTCTCACATACACATCCTTTGGGAGACGTAGATGCTAACACATTGTTGGCAGTCCAAACTTCGTATCTAAACTTAGAAGCTGTGTTCTTGGTCTCTGTGATCCGTTTGTCAGTGGACTGATGTAACACATCTAGGTAATCAGGAAACAGGAGAAAACAATCTAGCTTACGACAGTTCAAACTCTAGCCAGAGCAACGCTCTGAATTTACCAAGACCACACACACACACACACACACACACACACACACACACATGCATGTACAACCCTTATAAAACGTTGACGCGAACACCAGAAATTTTCCACGGTAACGTTTATATATTTGTGAAAGTCACATCACCAGCCTCAACAGTACGTTTTAAGCTCCAAGTTTCATGTTTTATAGAGGCTCAAAGACCAGCTTCTGATTGTAAATAAACCTAATTCTAGGATATCCTTAAAGGAATCTGTTTTTCTACTCTTGGGTTTTGATCAGAGTCATTTTAGAACCAGATCTTTGTTTTACTGAAATAGGGTGGCCCTCTTTTTTCTCTTGGTTGTCTTATTGATGCAATTTTTATGGCTAACTAAAGTGGAGGTGCTGCTTTGGGCTGATTGGTGATCTCTTCACAGTCTGCTGTCTGCTGGAGGCGCCCTATGTCTGTCCTCTTCTTCAACCCTCTTAGAGATTCTTGAAGCCATCAAACATCCAACGTAAGATTTGCTTTATGTCTGTAGAGCTGCAGTGTGTCTAAAAATGTCTTAGCTCTAGGTCAGAAACCAAAAGACCTGCTCATTTGATTTAAGATCTTATATTTAGTAGTTAGTCAGCACATGTTGGGATTAATAAAACATTTGCATATCAGCTGAATTTATCATGTGTGTAACTATACAAAACCCTCACACATTGGCATCTGGTGAAATGCAGAAGTCACAGATGATCAAACTCTTCTAGAAGAAGGTCCACCTTTGTGTGTTTTGTGTTGATTACCTAAAAAGTAAAGATGCTTCTTACAGCAGAATAAAATCCATGCTTTTGTTCTTTTTAAACACAGAAACAGTTTTGTTTACCTGTTTTGTAGCTACAGTTTCGCCCCGTCGGCGAAACTGTAGCTACAAAACAGGTAAACAAAACTGTTTCTGTGTTTAAAAAGAACAAAAGCATGGATTTAGAAAGACACAGCAAGAACACACCTAAGATGTTCAAAGAATAAAATACAGCAATGTCTAAAATCACAGAGGAGAGAGAAGCTGAGGATGATCTGAACACAATCGGGATCAGTGGGGGGATCACCTATGCTGTTTAGACAGAATTGGAATTGGATGTCATTCGTTGGAAAGCGGGCAATTATCTTCCTCTGGATAATTCCGGTTTTCTTTGTTGCTGTTTCAGGACCGGTGTCCAGCTGCTCTCGGAGCAGAAGGGTCTACCACCCAACTGTTTCATCAGTGCAGAGATTGTTCACTGGCTGGTCACTAATGTGGAGGACGTGTCCACACAGGCCATGGCTGTTGACATCATGCAGGTAAGACACGTGTGTGAGTGTGTTTGTGTCTTGCACACCTACAGCCCCTACCTGGAGTCGTAATGGAAAGTTTTGTATATTTGCTGAGGCGCTTTTGAACTTGGTTTTGGTGTCACTCTCTGTCTGTTGTGTAGAAAATGTTGGATGATGGTTTGGTTGCTCACGCTTCAGGAGAGGCCATGCATACTTTTGTCTACGGCTTCTACTTCTACAGAATAGTAGGAGAAAAGGATGGTGAATATACAGGACCTGATATTTCTGAGTAATCACAATCCATCAGCAGCGATTTATGTGCACCTGTGATTCTGCCTCAGGTGTGACCCCCCAGCTTCAGGGCAGCGTGGCTGGGGGCTGGTCAGCTGCAGTTTTGGAGGATTTTGCCCTGTTCCAGAGGAAGTGGTTTGAGGTGGCTTTTGTGATGGAGGAGCGGCATCCCTGCGACCTCCCAGCATTCCTCCTGCCTTGGCTGCCCAGCCGGCCTGCTTCCTACGCAAGTAGGCATAGCTCTTTCAGCCGCAGCTTCGGGGGACGGAGTCAGGCCGCCGCACTGCTAGGTATACCGAGCTTTATCCTCTCGGACCGCACCACAGTGGAGACATGCTCTCCTCTCTCTTTCAGTCAGATCTCACTCAGGTTATGGTCTGTGTTAGGGATGCACTGAAAATTTGGCCACTAAAAAAATTCGGCCGAAAATGGCCCAAAAGTGCATTTTCAGTTTTGGGCCGAAACACCAAAATTACCAAAACAACACGGCCGAAACCGGTCGTCAGGTGAACCCAGGATTCAGTTCTCTCTTCCCTCATGTGGCAGTTTGCTCTCTGCTTCATATTTTCAAAATACTAATATTGCATTTTAAATTCACAGTGAACCAAAACCACATTTTCCGTCTAGTTTGTATGTTCTGTAAAGTAATCAGTTCAGTCCGAAGTAAGAATGCATGTTCATACACAGGTGGAGCATTTCTGACGTTGACCTTCATCATAGCACATCTGAATCCGTGATCGTGAAAAGTTGGTTCAACCCTCCTGACAGCGCCCTTCAGACCTCTGGTCTTTAGTGCATGAAGCATCTTAAACTGTAGTTTGGTAAACGGTGACTAATAAAGACTAGAACTGCAAGCAGTTATCGAGTTCCCAGCCAACCACCCCACATCGATTTTTCCAGTCGGCGCAGCAGTTTTAGAACGGTGATGAGAAGTTTCAGAGATCCGAAATGACATCTGACGCAGCTGATTACTGTAAACTACATGCAGTGATGAAAATCTTTAAACAAAAATTGCTACGGCCACGTCTTTTAGAGCACATGAATGATTTTCTCAGTAAAAGTAGATTATTTTTTCTGGTTCTAGGTGATGTCTTTGGTTTTGCTGTAGGTATTACGGTTTTTGCTCTACAAGCCTCAGAAGAGGACAATGCCAGATTTCCTCCCATTGACACTCGTTATAAAGAAAAGGAGATTTTCTGCTCCGGTGGCAAACAGACAGCTGAAATGTTCTCTTCATAGCTTCTAGGAAATTCACGGTAGGCACACACAAATGCACACAGATAACCACCAAAGCATTCTGTCGCTCACGCTTTTTGACTTTTTCGAATCTGAAGTTTGACAGCTCCGATTTGGCTTCTGAAGGACAGAGCCAAAGACTATCAGTACACCTGCCTGACTACAACAACAAGGAAAAAGGCAGAAAAACAGTGCTGCTTTCTGATTGGCTGAGAGTGTTTAACCATTGTCTGGCCAAACAGATGCGCATCCACACATACACCAAATTGACCGGCTTTTTCTCAGGAATCTTGTATTGACTTTTAATTGTGTTATGCGTTACCATGGCAATGTGCTTAGCAACAACATTTTGTGAGCTTTCAGACACTAATGTATCGAGATACTTTAACTTAGAAACCTCATTTAAATTTGAATAAGGTCATGGGACATTGGACATCCCTATATTTAAGCAGATTCTTGTCATTTGTTGCCATGGCAACACAATTAACTAAGGCTCACCCTAACCACATCTCATTGGAATTAATGTAAAAAACTAATTTTGGGCCAATAACCTACTGCTGTGGTGTGTGAGCTCTCTGAGCTCACTACACCTAAAGCTGTGAACATAGCTGGCATTTTAACACCAGTCAGAAGGTGGGGAACAGACTCCCAATCATCCATCCTTGCTCTCTGATTGGCTGAGAGCGTTCAGTCTTTACGGAAATACGCACCCACACATATGATACATCAAATCAACCAGCTTGATCTCAGGAGTCTTTTGTTAACTCTTCTTTGCATTTTACGTAGCCATGCCAATGTGATTAGCAACAAAATTTTGTTAACCTTTAGAGACTACCGTATTTAACGTAAAAACATCATTTAAATTTTGAAAGACTCCTGGGACATTGGACATCACTGTATTGAAGCATATTCCTGTCTTCTCATACCATGGCAACACAAGGAACTAAAGGTCACCCTAACCAAGTCTCTTTGGAATTAATGTAAAAAGCTTCATTTCAAAACAATGCCGTACTGCTGTTTCTGATCTTTCTGGCCTCTCTATACTTAAAACTAGCAACGTAACTTACCGTATTTTCCAGACTATAAGTCACTGCAGAGTATAAGTCGCACCAGCCATAAAATGTATAATGAAGAAGAAAAAAAAACATATATAAGTCGCACTGGACTGTAAGTCGCATTTTGGGAGGAAATGTTATTATTTTTCTGACAAAATCTGAGACCAAGCGTTTCACATTGCAAGACAAGTACCGGTAACAATAACCGAATAAACAACGCGGGCGCAGCAGCACGCCACGGGCTCCAGCAGAGGATGGCGGTGTTTGAAACCCTCCCAGCGGAACAGGGGAGCTCGTTCCTGGGTCGGAGCCGGCCCGCAGCAATGCGCCACAGTCTCCGGCATGTGATAGCTGTGTGTTTTTAGTTCCCTGCGGGTCAGGGGAGCTCATTCATGGTCCAGAGCCGGCCCGCAGCAGCGCGATGTAGCCTACATAATTTGGTACATAAGTCGCTCCGGAGTATGAGACGCAGGACTGGCCAGATTATGAAAAAATGTGCAACTTATAGTCCGGAAAATACGGTACATTTTATTGACCGTCAGAAGGCCAGAATCTGCCCCTCCCAGCTCTCTGATTGGCAGAGAGTGTTCAATCGTCTTCTGGCTAAATGAAATTACACACCCACACATACATCAAATTGATTAGCTTGACCTAAGGAATCCATCCATCCATTCACCCACCCACACTCACCCACTCACTCACTCACTCACTCACTCACTCACTCACTCTCAGCGCAGCGCCACCCCTGAGCCTATGTAGGGGAAACACTGTACAATGTAAATCCGGTATTGCACGAGTATTGAACACATACTGAATATTGGTGTGATGTTATTGTGTAACAGGATAATGCCAGTAAAGCTTAAACTGACAAGTTGTACACTGTTACTTCAGAGCTCCTTTTTCCTGGTTGTTGATGTTGATCAGTAGCAGTGATATTACTGAGAAGAGTGTTGGATCTGTGCTTGACATGTCAGATTGGAGGTCTCATAATTCTCATCACCATTCAAAAAGTATTTCATTTACTCAAAAGATTTCAAAGGTGCGAGGAGCAGAAGGCTTGGATGGTGATCTATGTGAACTTTTGTTAGCCTAACTTAATGTTTTTAGGAGATATGACGAGGTAATCTCAGTTGTCTTGACAGTGAGGCGATCAGAAAATGTTCTTTTTGTTTATAATGCAGCTGTATGACTGAAAAACTGGCACTCCCCCTCACTTCGAGGCTCGTAGCACAAGAACCATAAGACACACAGCCAGGACTCAGTGGCCTTCAAAAAGCAGCTGAAAACTCATTTGTTCAGGCTGGCTTTTGCGTGACCTTTGTCATCACCCTTCCGCCCCTTCCCAGGATCCTCCAACTTCCCTCTTTCCAACTCATTTTCTCCCTTTCCTTACATTTTTAATCACAATTTTTTATTTTTTCTTCTCATTTTAAACATATTTTTAATCAATTTTTAAAATCTATTTTATCTTATAAAAGGTCCTACCTCAAGTGGAGGAGTTTAAGTATCTCGGAGTCTTGTTCACGAGTGAGGGTAGGAGGGATCGGGAGATCGACAGGCGGATTGGTTCGGCGTCTGCAGTGATGCGGACGCTGAGCCGATCTGTCGTGGGGAAGAGGGAGCTGAGCCAGAAAGCCAGGCTCTCGATTTACCGGTCGATCTACGTCCCAATCCTCACCTATGGTCATGAGCTTTGGGTAATGACCGAAAGAACGAGATCGCGGATACAAGCGGCCGAAATGAGTTTCCTCCGTAGGGTGGCCGGGCTCAGCCTTAGAGATAGGGTGAGGAGCTCGGACATTCGGGAGGGACTCGGAGTAGAACCGCTGCTCCTCCGGATCGAAAGGAGCCAGCTGAGGTGGTTTGGGCATCTGGTCAGGATGCCTCCTGGACGCCTCCCTGGGGAGGTGTTTCGGGCATGTCCTGCCGGCAGGAGGCCCCCGGGTCGACCCAGGACACGTTGGAGAGGATACATCTCCAATCTGGTCCGGGAACGCCTTGGGGTCCTGCCGGAGGAGCTGGTGGAGGTGGCCGGGGAGAGGACGGTCTGGAGCTCCCTAGTTGGGATGCTGCCCCCGCGACCCGGACCCGGATAAGCGGAGGAAGACGACGAATTAAATTTTTTGCTTTTGTGAAGCGCCTCATGATTTTTATCATGAGAGGCGCTTTATTAAAGATAGTTTTCTTTCTTATTCCAATGGGCCAAAAGAAAATGACAGAAAAAGCCTAATATCTCTAAACATAGAGAAGATTTCAGTACCAAAAATCATAGTTGGCGAAAGTTCAGCGAGCTGAACATTTTGATCCTGAATTTGCTGAGAATGGGAACTGAGAGGGAACGGTTCATTCCTCAGTTTACCTGCAGGTGTGAACTAACAGCTGTTAACCACCTCTGGTCAGTCGTCTGGAGTTTATTTTTAAATCGAGCTCATTGCTCTCGCTCTGCTGACTCCTATATCTGCACCTCTCTTGCCTGTGGTTTTTTGTCATTTCCAACCCTTTGGCCGCTCTCTCCTCTAGCTGCTACAGTCCCGGAGCAGAAAACTGTCATGCTGGACGTGGATGTGAATAACCGCAGCGACCGAGCCGAGTGGTGCAGCTGTTATTACCAAGGAAACTTCTGTCCTAATGCTGCCTTTGAGATCAAGCTGCACTGGATGGCCGTTACCGCTGCTGTACTGTTTGAGATGGTACCACACTTTGTCCTGGTTCATTCACCAGTCAGAACATTCAGTACTAGAGTGTATTTATTTACTTATTATTAAGAACGTGTCCTGCTGTAGTACCCACAGGTCATCTGTAACTATAATAGTCTTCCTGTCAGGTTCAGGGCTGGCACCGGAAAGCTGCCGCCTGCGGCTTCCTGCTAGTTCCAGTCCTGGAGTTTCCTTTTTCCCAGACGTCTCATCTGTATGGAGACCCACTGAGGGCCCAGCTCTTCATCCCTCTCTGTGTCCACACCCTACTGAAGAATGGCATCGACAACCTGTTTGAAGGTACCTCAAGTAACATACAGACTGTGTGTGTGAAGACTAGTGGACCCACAACCTTCAACCCTTTTCTGTTTCTGTGTCGTTAAACAGGTTTTGAACCAGACACATACTGGGACAGAATGCAGCTGTTTCAGGAGGCCATTCTCTACAGGTTTCTGTTTGTTTATCTACATTTAACCTTTTGAGTAATAAAATATTTATTTAGTAATACATTTTAAAGAAGAGGTGGCTGAACACCAGGTTACTGCTGCTTTACCGAATCTGCAAAAACAAGCTAGCTTTTAAACTCCAACACTGTCACAGAACTCTCACCTGTCCTGCAGGCTGGTGTATTTCTTTTTTGGGACTGTGGCAAGCCGTTTTATCATCTAATCAACAATTAGATCTCTCTGTAATTCCCTTTTTATATAACAATAATTTAATTTTTCCTAGTACTAATTTTATTTTTATTATTCAAAACTGCGGTGTAAGGCATCAACAGCTATGTTGTTACTAGTAGAAATTATATTTAAGGATATACATAATAGCAACTGGATCAGCACCTCCAAATCTGAGACCATGGTTCTCGACCGGAAAAGGGTGGCTTGCCAACTCCGGGTCGGGGGAGAGGTCCTACCTCAAGTGGAGGAGTTTAAGTATCTCGGGGTCTTGTTCACGAGTGAGGGTAGGAGGGATCGGGAGATCGACAGGCGGATTGGTTCGGCGTCTGCAGTGATGCGGACGCTGAGCCGATCTGTCGTGGTGAAGAGGGAGCTGAGCCAGAAAGCCAGGCTCTCGATTTACCGGTCGATCTACGTCCCAATCCTCACCTATGGTCATGAGCTTTGGGTAATGACCGAAAGAACGAGATCGCGGATACAAGCGGCCGAAATGAGTTTCCTCCGTAGGGTGGCCGGGCTCAGCCTTAGAGATAGGGTGAGGAGCTCGGACATTCGGGAGGGACTCGGAGTAGAACCGCTGCTCCTCCGGATCGAAAGGAGTCAGTTGAGTTGGTTTGGGCATCTGGTCTGGACGCCTCCCTGGGGAGGTGTTTCTGACATATCAAGCTAACGTTATCTTAAACAGTTTATTTAGCTGCTGGAGCAGATTAAAACGATGATGCCTCACACTTAGATCGTTGTCGCTGGTTTCATCTTCACCCAATCACCCGTCGCATTTAGTAAAGTGAAGCCAAACTTTAGAGCGTGTTCATGTTCTTCTAGTCGGAAATTCGGAGTTCCGAGGAGAAAGCGAACACGCCATTAGTGAAACGGAAGCTAACATATCAAGCTAAAGTTATCTTAAACATTTTATTTACCTACTGGAGCAGATTAAGATGAGGATGTCTCACTTAGATCGTTGTCGCTGGTTTCATCATCACCCAGTTACCCATCACATTTAGTGAAGTGGACCCAAGCTTTAGCGTGCGTTCTTTCTACCATGCTGCTCTGTTTACAACTGGCTCGCAGCGACTGACGACATAACGCTCTTGCGCATGCGCAGCTGTCTAGGCAAGTTCTCATAATGAAGGACGGGTACCGAAACGAAGCACCGTTTCAAATGAAGTGAATCGGTGCTCGGTCGGTACTATGGAATTCGGTCGGTACCTTAAAAAGTACCGAATTCGGTACCCATCCCTATTTATTAGGCAGATTAACATTCCAGATTTCCATATGAACATTCTTACTGCATGAACTAATTAGTAAGTACCATTCAGTACCAGTCTTTCACGTTAAAGATATATATAGATAGAACGTAACTGTGTTATAGATAATAAAAGTTACATTACAATTAGTTTGCTAGGTAACTAATTACTTTTACAATTTGGTAACTGAGTTACTAACTCCTATTACTTTTGCATAAAAGAGATTTGTAACTAAAACAAATAACTTTTTCAACGTAAGATGCCCAACACTGCTCCTTACGCTTCACTTGAGAGCCGATGTGTGAAGTGGCTCTTAGATTAGTAGAATGGCGACAAACACTAAAAAGAGCAGAAATGCTCACACTACAACCCAGGAAGTAGACAGATCCCCAAAGCAGTTTGCAGCCACAGGAGTCTCGGCCCCTTCAGGTCCGCCAACACCGAATTCCTGCTCTAATAAGTTGGATATACTGAAGCTGAAAGGTGATATAGTCCTGAGGTTTGAATTCTCTGAGATGTTAGAGGTGAAACTGAGAGGTGCCCTGGTGGAAGACTTTAGTAAATGTGAGCTACGGGCACTGAGAAGAGCTGCAAAACTCCTCCACGTAGCTCCCATCATACTTGGAGCAGATCAGGACAAGCGTGAAGAAGATGGAAGTCCACTTGGTCCAGTGAGGTTGTCTCCTTGCAGATTATGGTTGTGGACGTTTTTCAAAAAAATTCTGATATCGGTATCTACCAAATGTTTTCACTCAGTCCCAAATAAGTCTGGAGTCTGGCACCAGTCAACAATTCTCATGGTCTGCTGACATTTTCCGCGTTTCTCCTCTGCTGGAGGTCTGTGTGGTCTGTGCTAGTAACCAGCTCAGTGGCCTAGTAACCAGCTCAGTGGCCTAGTAACCAGCTCAGTGGCCTAGTAACCAGCTCAGTGGCCTAGTAACCAGCTCAGTGGTCTAGTAACCAGCTCAGTGGTCTAGTAACCAGCTCAGTGGTCTAGTAACCAGCTCAGTGGCCTAGTAACCAGCTCAGTGGTCTAGTAACCAGCTCAGTGGCCTAGTAACCAGCTCAGTGGTCTAGTAACCAGCTCAGTGGCCTAGTGGTAGAGTGTCCGCCCTGAGACTGGGAGATCAGGGTTAGATTCCTGGTCGGGTCATACCAAAGACTTTGGACCCAATGCCTCCCTGCTTGACACTCAGCATTACGGGGTTGGATTGGGGGGTTAAACCACCAAATGGTTCCCGAGCGCGGCTGTGTCTGCAGCTCACCGCTCCCCCTGGGAATGGGTCAAGTGTGGAGAACAAATTTCGCACACACATCAGTGTGTGTGACAGCTAATGGGACTTTAACTTTTAACTTTATGTTTACTGTTTTGTATCACTGCTGTAGCGCGCGGGAGCTGAATACGTCACGTGTTCGGAGTATTTAGACCCGAGGCTGTGCTGCGTTCTCGATCATTGGTTCCGCCACTCTTTATTCATGCTACGCTATTTAATAAAAATGATTGTGGTTAACAAATGAAACTTGAGGACAAATACAGTACCATATAAGTTTTAAGACCCAGTTGTCAAAATTCAAGACTTTATAAGGTATTATTTCCAAATACATAAATTCAAGGGGTTAAGGCTTTTTGAGAACTCGAGGGAACCCTGTATTTATCATCCTTAAAAAAGCATTTGATACTCTTGATCATAAATATTATTATAAAAACTAGAAAAGTATGGTATTAGGGGAGTGACTTAGAGCTGGATCCAAAGTTACTTTCCAGAAAGAAAACACTATGTACAGATGCGTGAGTTTAAATTAGAAGATTTGGGTATTGTTTGTGGGGTCCCACAGGGATCTGTATTGGGCCCAAAGTTGTTCAATTTATACAAAAATGACATCTATGTTTTCAGGTTATCAAAATGTATCCTGTTTGTGGATGACACCGATATATATACATATTTGAGTGATAGCTAAATGTTTGTGTTGGGTGTTTAGAAAACAACTTGGTGTTTGATTGTTAATGAGCTACTTCAAATCTGCTCATTATTTAATGTTGGGATGTAAAATTGAAACATAAATAGCTGAAGTGATGAATTTAAGTGAGTTTGGGTCCGAATGAATTAATCATGTATTTATTTTATAAATGTTAGCAAAAAAAATATATATATCATGTTGAAGTCATGCATTTACCTATTTTATGAGTGGTAGTTTATATAGAGATAATGAAATTTTACACAATTGCACTGTTTCTTAGCACACACACAGTTTTTGTTTAGGTTTTTCACCTGCTCGTAGGCTTGGCCTTGCTTCGTGCTTCGTCATCTCCTATTTCCGTCTTGAATAATATGAAATGGAAATGAAATAAAGGAAATTGAGAAGTGAAGCCATGAAGTCTTGAGTGGGATCCTGCGTGTATTTCTCCAGCTAGATGATCCCTGTCAAGTGGGGATTGTGCACCACACAAGAACTTGACAAGGGCACTCATTGAAGTATTTAGATTTTCCAAAATTTTAACCCCAGGGTATTATTGTAGTCCAAAACCAAGGTGTATTTCTGTTGTGACAATTTTTTAAAACATTTATTTTCATGCAGAAAATCCCAGAAAACAAAGCGATCAAATATGGATGTTGGCCCTATAAAGGGTTAAGGCTCACGCTCCTGCGCCCTTGCTAGACATGTGCTTCCCCACTCAGGAGCCCGCGTCTGCAAGCCCGCCATCTTCCGCATCACCCTCTGTAGCTGCGCCCTTTCACGGACAGACCCCCATGGGTCATTCCTGCCAGATGTAGCAACGGTGGTAGGGGTTCGGCGGTGTCTTGTGCACGTCAGGCTCAGACACGGTACACTCTGCCCACTTTCTCAAAGCGAGCAGGAATGGGCCGCATGAGTGCATGAATCCACAACACTGTGCGCTCCAGATTTTGTCACGTCCTCCCTCGTTAACGGGGATTGTGGAAACCAGACTGACGTCATCAGATCAATCTCTCGCTCTGCGATCAGAACTGCAGGAACTCTTGGTGAAAGAAGCAATCTCCAGGGTTCTGAAAGGCGAGGAGAATTCGGGGTTTTATTCCTGTTACTTCTTGGTTCCAAAGAAGATGGGAGGAGTCGGATCCATTCTCGATCTGTCCCGGGTTCAACCACTTCATAGTGGTCAAGTACTTCCGCGTGCTAACCATGAAACAGGTTCTGAGCTATGTGCGCCTAGGTGATTGGTCCGCCTCCATCGACCTGAGAGACGCCTATTTTCACATCCCGGTGATTCCAAAGCACAGGAAATTCCTGCACTTCTCCTTCAACGGTGTCCAGTACCAGTACACCAGGCTCTCGTTTGGCAACCATATAGAAAGTCAGTTCCATATGGTTGTTGTTTGTGTTGTTTTTTTTATGGTGTTCTGTTTGAATAAAATGTTCATAATTGTTGAGTAATTTATTTTTTGTCTCTTCTAAAGTTCTATTTGCCATTTGATTATTTTGTCACTTTTTCACCTTTTTTTTATTGAGTTTGATCCGGTGTATCAGGGTGGTGGAGAGAGGTTTTCTGTTCATTGTTCATGGTTGTTGGTAGAAATTAGGTTCAAAAGGCATGACAAAATGTTTTAGGCTAGCTTGTTTTGCAGATTTGCCACTGGGTCTTTAATGATACACATTTTCTGTATTTACTGTAGATAAAAAGCATTAACCATATTAAAACTGTAGTTATTCAGACTTTCGTTCTATAAAGGTCACATGTGTGTAAATCATTCTGGTATCTGACACTTGAGTGTAAAGTGTATTTATAATCTGGTGTCCTTCGCTTTCTAACAGGTTTGGTTTTGTACACGATAAGTTTTCTGCCTCAGCCTTTAACTTCCCCGCAGAGAACAAGCCTCAGTACATCCATGTTTCAGGTTAGTCACAAACATGTCGCAACGGCTCAGTGCTAGAGCAACACTTGTGCTTCACAGTTCTTGTGTCCTTCAGGCACCGTGTTCATGCAGCTGCCATACTCCAAGAGAAAGTATCCCTGTGGGCAGAGTCGACGCCGCCGGAACTCCACCACCTCCAATAGCCAGGGCCCATTTGGCGGTGAGGAGCCGGTGGGCTACTACTGGGCCTACAACACCATGTTGACCAAAGCATGGAGGACCGGTGTGCTGGGAGACGAAAGGCTGGCTGATCGCCTGCTTAAAGACTTCACTGATTTTTGTTCCAACAAGGACAACAGACTCCTGAGTTTCTGGGGAAGCTGCCTGGAGAAGATGAACGCCAGCGCCCCCTAACTGCAGCCAGAAAACCAATCATTTATTTGTCCTTCTACATGTTGAGCAGAATCTGTTCTCAAGCCCAGATGTTCCACTTTCATGTGTTTTGAGTTTCAGAACTGCTAAATACATCCTTCATAGTATTATTAGTTCCAATACATTCTTAGCTTTCCAATCTGTGCTGAGAAACAAAATATTTGTTTGTTTTCTGTTAACCCATCTTGAGTCACGTGTGTTTTATCATTTTAATAATGACACGGTTGTTTAGAAAGGAGAGAAATGAATGAGCTGTTTTATTAAAACTCAGACCTTTTTAATTGATTTTTAAATGGTTATAAATGGGAAATGATAAACAGACCTGCCCCACATTCATCCTATAATCACCAAACAACATTTATCTAAAAAAGTATTTTCCCCATCATGTCTGCTGTTCTTGCTTTTGTCGAATAAATGTTTCATATAAAAACAACACATTTCAGTTTAAAAGGCAACGTGTTTTGTGGATTTGGAGAAGGCGTTTGACCGCGTCCCTCGCAGGGCCCTGTGGGGGGGTACTCTGGGAGTATGGGGTACCAGGCCCTCTGATGCGGGCTGTTAGGTTCCTGTGTGACCGGTGTCAGAGCTTGGTCCACATTGCCAGCAGTCAGTCGGGCTCGTTCCCAGTGAGAGTTGGCCTCCGCCAAGGCTGCCCTTTGTCACCGAATCTGTTCATAACTTTCAGTTCCTGCAGTGAACCCTACTCCCTGGTTTAATGACAGCCTGAAGTGCCAATGCAGAAAAATTGAGCGTTTGTGGCAGGAAACCCATCTCCACGTCCATCTGCTGCACCTAAAGGATCTTCTGACATCTTTTAACTCTGCAGTCAGAGACGCCAGGGTTTCCTATTTCTCCAACCTGGTGTCCCAGAGCAAAGGGAACCCCAAGGTGCTGTTTAACACCATCAGCAGCATCGTCTCTCCTGCCTCTCCTACAGCCTCCATCCACTCTGTTGCAGACTGTGAGAACTTTCTGTCTTTCTTTGTGGACAAAGTCAATAAGGTTAGATCTAGCATGTCTCCTTCAGCCTTATCGCCGCCTCTCCCGACTCCAACCAGGCCCATCATCCTAGATAGCTTTGCTCCTGTTTCTTTGCCTGAGTTAACCAAACTAGTTAACTCTATGAAGACCTCTGCATGCCCCCTCCACATCTTACCCTCATCTTTGTTTAAAAGTGCTTTTCAGTCCATCGGTCCCAGCGTGCTCTCTATAATTAATGCTTCTCTGGTTTCTGGTCAGGTCCCTGCTTACTTTAAGAACGCTGTAATCCACCCGCTTCTTAAAAAACCGAGTCTTGACCCCTCTCTCCATAGCAGCTTCAGACCCATCTCTAAACTTCCGTTCATCTCCAAGATCTTGGAAAAGGTTGTGGCTAAACAACTCACAGCTGCTCTTGATGAACATAACATCTATGATAGCTTCCAGTCAGGTTTTCGTAGAGCTCATTCTACTGAAACAGCTCTTCTTAGGGTCTCTAATGACCTTCTGACTCACAGTGATGCAGGGGACTGTTCTGTTCTGGTCCTGCTGGACCTGACTGCAGCCTTTGACACTGTTGACCATCACCTGCTACTGGGTTGTCTATACACAGGCTGGGAGACTAGGCAATTATGACTTGGTTTTAGCACCCCCTAGTGTCTGTTTAGTAGAAACAAAAGCAGCATTCATGTCCTCGCTGTTCGTTCGTACTTTTAACACCTTAACAACTGAAATGTCTCCCCAGCCTTCATTAGTGTCTACAGGAGTGGTTCATCTCTAAATTATGCTAATTTGCTGTGTTCATGATCTAAAACATGCTGGAACCAGACTGCAGCACCAGGTACGTAGCTCAATTTTCCCAACGGACCTGACCGACAACTTTTGAAGTTACAAGTGGAAGGGGGCAATAGGGGCTGGGTGGCGAGTCATTAACCCTATAAAGGGTCATTTTAGCACCCGCTGGCTCAAGAGAATGGTTTAACAATATGAAGAAGTTGCAAAGTATCCCTTTAATCTTCTGAGATTTGAAACCACAATAGGCCAGCTACATGGGTTCAAATCTGACTAACAGGAAATTACAGGCGGTACATGATGGAGAACTTATTTGTTGTTTATTTCTGCTCCTACAAACATTTTAGAAACATCAAACTTTCACAACAGTCATCCTTAAAATAAAACATTAAGGCTTGCAAAACAAAATGATGCAAATAATTTAAGCAAGAGTCGAGCCATACAGTCTGGGAGCAAATATCCTTTTCTAAATGAATAAAGCCACCTGTTAAGGGCGAAAGGCTTAGCATTCACAGCTCTCCATTAGTAAACATGTCAAAGTTAATCTAAAACGTTGCTAAAAGCTTATTTTATATAGCCCTGCAGTTAACATCTGATACTATATTTAAATGATCTAAAGTTTTCACATTAATGGGTGAAGTTAGTTTTCTTGTGATTTAAAATCACATTTTAAGGAAAAGATTCCTAAATTTGATGAAATTTGCTTAAATAATCCTATAAACTAACATTTCTTCTAAGCTTACTGCAGCTTCCTAAAAGGGAAGAAGAAACGTGAGCCAGTTGTTTTTCCTCACTTTGGAAATGATGCTGTATACACAGGTTTCATTAAAATCTTCTCTGTACTTAAAACAATAGAAAACACGTTCATGTCGATGAGGGATCGATCAGATTATTACAAAACCTGGAAGCTCTTTTGTTTTGTACATCTTTGTTGTATTCTTGTTTTGTTTTAATCCACCAAAAATGCTCCTTTCTCAAAAACAAGGCCTCTTTTTCATCTTGACACTATTTTGGCATTTTGGTTACTAAAGCCGTAATTCTGAGAAATGAAAAGCACCTCGAATGATCAAGCACTTACCTTAAAGTTAGCTTATTGCACTATTATATGAGAAGCCTTACGCTGGAGTGATTGTGTGTTGTTATGGCTGACACCTACATGACGCTGGAGCTTCAGCCTACATGGAGAAACTGTCTCGCAGCCACTAAAGTGCACGAGGAGGACGGGGATGATGTCCCCATCTGTTTATCCACTTGGGTCAAACGTTACCAACTCTAATTATTTTTACTTGTTAATTAGTTTAACAAGGCTCTGGCGAAGATCATTGAGGTCAAAGATCTTGACATCCAGAATTTCTATGGCCCTTTGGATCTCAGAATCCATACGATCCCGCTCTTCCAGAGAGTTGCTGAGATCCTGCTCTGTGTTCTGGATGCGACCCTCCAGCTCCGAGTTTCTCATCTCCATCTCCTGCAAAAACAGGACAGGTTCATTAGTCGGTCTCATTATTTCTAATCGGATAGTTTCATTGTTGGTTCAGTAAAGACCCTTTTCCACTATCATGAGTCGGGGGTGGGAGTTCGGGTTCTTTGTACAACCTTTTCCAACAAATTGAGAGCTGAGTCTGAATGAGATGAAGCATTTACTAACATGCAACACCACTGTTTTATGTTCTCTGTGTATTTATATTATATGTAGATGATTCTTCAAGAGCAACACATTCACAAGATGATGGTGAAAGACCTCCAGCCTCTATCCATAGTGGAGACTCGAGATGTTCAGCTAGTAGTGAGGGCTCCTGACAAGAGACTCATCTGCACAGTTATAATCTAAATACATTACTGGTGTTTTAATTTTGGAGCATAGAATCTGCATCGGATTGGAAAGGAGATCAATGGTGTTTGGAACGTGGAACCCACATTTTCAATTACTTCTGTCAGGAAGGAGGTTCAGGGTTCCATTGGCCAAGAAAGGTGTCTATAAGAAATCATTTGTTCCCACCGCAATCATAATTTTGAATTCTTAAAGTTTTATTTTTTTACGATCATAACATTCTAATACCTTTTAATTGTCTTTTTATGTATTTGTGTGAATGCGATATGGATTGTATTGTAAGGTGGGCCATGTCAGAGAATTTCTGCCTCAACTCGAGGTGGACAATAACGTCTATCAATCTATCTATCTATCTATCTATCTATCTATCTATCTATCTATCTATCTATCTATCTATCTATCTATCTATCTATCTATCTATCTGTCTGTCTGTCTGTCTGTCTGTCTGTCTGTCTGTCTGTCTGTCTGTCTGTCTATCTATCTATCTGTCTGTCTGTCTGTCTGTCTGTCTGTCTGTCTGTCTGTCTGTCTGTCTATCATCTATCTATCTATCTATCTATCTATCTATCTATCTATCTATCTATCTATCTATCTATCTATCTATCTATCTATCTATCTATCTATCTATCTGTCTGTCTATCATCTATCTATCTATCTATCTATCTATCTATCTGTCTGTCTGTCTGTCTGTCTGTCTGTCTGTCTATCATCTATCTATCTATCTATCTATCTATCTATCTATCTATCTATCTATCTATCTATCATCTATCTATCTATCTATCTATCTATCATCTTTCTATCTATCTATCTATCTATCTATCTATCTATCTATCTATCTATCTATCTATCTGTCCTTCTGTCTGTCTGTCTGTCTGTCTGTCTATCATCTATCTATCTATCTATCTATCTATCTATCTATCTATCTATCTATCTATCTATCTATCTATCTATCTATCATCTTTCTATCTATCTATCTATCTATCTATCTATCTATCTATCTATCTATCTATCTATCTATCTATCTATCTATCTGTCTGTCTGTCTGTCTGTCTGTCTGTCTATCATCTATCTATCTATCTATTATCTATCTATCTATCTATCTATCTATCTATCTATCTATCTATCTATCTATCTATCTATCTATCTATCTATCTATCTATCTATCTATCTATCTATCTATCTACCTGTCTATCTGTCTGTCTGTCTGTCTGTCTGTCTATCATCTATCTATCTATCTATCTATCTATCTATCTATCTATCTATCTATCTATCTATCTATCTATCTATCTATCTATCTATCTATCATCTTTCTATCTATCATCTATCTATCTATCTATCTATCTATCTATCTGTCTGTCTGTCTGTCTGTCTATCATCTATC
>NC_091751.1:69827664-69847664 GCF_043380555.1 Nothobranchius furzeri | reverse complement strand
GACAAGGCTCGAGAGGTTTATAGTGGCTTGTCGGGAAGTGTGAAAGCTAACTATGCCTCGTTAAAAGAGCAAATGGAGAGGTGCTTGGATTCGTGTGACAGCACTGACTGGAATAGAGCAGTTTTCTCCGTTCGACGCAGATGGCATAATGAGAGCATTCGTGAATTTGGGATGGCATTACGACGGTCCGTTATTAAAGCTTATCCGACAGCGGATCCCAATACACAAGACCGGTTGGCTAAGGATCAGTTTATAGCTCATGTGGGGAATGGGGACACGAGAGTGAGTTTACGGAGTGCCAAGCCTGCGTCACTTGAAGCAGCCACCAACCGTGCGGCGGAGCTTGAGCACATTAAGGGTTTGGAGACCAGCTCATTATCTGATGCAAGAATGAGAGGAATAACTGAGAAAAATACTGATGACGAGAGTATTGATTCGCTAATGGGGGTGGTTGCGAGCTTGAGACAGGAGGTGAAATCCCTCCAGAATGTGGAGCACACACTGTCTGTACCTGCTGCACCTGGTCCCCACCATGACGCTCAGAACACAAACTTTCAGCCTAGTCGAGAGTATTCCTGGAAAAAAGGGAATGAGAGGTTGGGAGGTTGCTGGGAGTGTGGTTGTAACCGGCATATACGTCGGGACAGTCCTTATGTTCAGGGAAACTAGAGGGGGCGTGTACAGTGGGTCAAATGCCCGCCCCCCTCTCCGTTGTAGAGATCCCTATATGAAGAGGAAATTCTGGGTACTTGAAGGCCAGGATAGGTGGGTGCGATTGCCATGCTCTAATAGATACAGGAGCTTCCCGCTCTGTGATTTCACAAAAGCTGTGGCTATCCTACACTCGAGGAGGGTGTGAATTAACTCCATATGGGGGTAATGTTACTGCTGCAAATGGGGGAGGAATGTGTGTTATGGGATGTTGGCAAACAACGTGCCAGCTGGGCCCCCTGGTTTTGTTGTGGAATTCTTGGTATCAGACGTCCCCTCAGATGAAATACTGTTGAGATTTGACTTTCTTTCCAAATATGGTATGGCGGTTGATTTGGGCACCAAAACGTGTAAGATCATGGACAAAGTGTTCCCACTGCTTGACTTGGAGCCTTCCTCAAGTGTACAGGTTGTAGTGGTGCAAACAGATACAGTGTTCCCTCCGCGGAGTGAAGCTATAATATCGGGACAAATTAAGGACAGCTGTGGTGATTATGCCCAAGGGTTGTTGGAGCCGTCTGATCACCTCTCTAAGCACTGCGACTTGCTTGTCGCTAGAGTCATTTGCAAGGTTGATCAGGACCAACTCCCAGTGCGTGTGATAAACGTGCGCGATGACCCACTAATATTGAAAGGCGGTATGATAGTGGGCACGCTTTTCACTGATGTTGAGGTGGAGGATGAGGGGACAGATCTCGTGAAGGAGGATCAAGGCTCTTATCCTTGGACAGTGGAATCATTGATGACTCAGTTCAGAGTCAGCGAGAGAGGATTTGCCCCTGAGGAAGTCTCAGCAGTCCGACAGTTGCTCCTTCAAAATCTGTCTCTGTTCAGTAGAGGGGATACAGACTTAGGAAGGGCATGGATAATCCCTCATGAAATTGACACCGGGGAGGCTGCACCTATTAAAATGCACCCCTGAAGGATTCCCCTTCATTTACAACAGGATGTGACAGATAATTTGAAGGACATGTTGGCAAATGATATTTTTCACCCCTCATGTAGTCCATGGGCTGCCCCTGTGGTCCTGGTTAAAAAGAAAGTGGGCGGATATTGATTTTGTGTGGACTACCGGAAACTGAATGATGTCACTAGAAAAGACGCTTACCCTCTTCCTCGAATCGATGATGCTTTGGATCGTCTGGTGCATGCACAATGGTTTTCAACTTTGGACTTGGGTAGTGGTTATTGGCAGGTGGAAGTAGACCCTAGAGACCGTCATAAGACTGCTTTCATCACTCGCCAGGGACTGTTCGAGCCTAACGTGCTAAGTTTTGGGTTGTGTAATGACCCCGGTACATTTCAGCGCCTAATGGATTTGATTTTGGCTGATCTGCAGTGGACCGTTTGTTTAGTTTACCTGGATGACATTATCGTGTTCGGGCGTGATTTTCAGAAGCATCTGGCGTGCCTGGGCACGGTCCTGGAGAAGTTAAGACAAGCTAATGTAAAAGTAAAGCCTTCTAAATGTGACCTTTTTTCCACGCAAGTCCATAATTTAGGTCATGTGATTTCCGCCAAAGGCGCTATGCCGGATGGCAGCTGGGAGCTGAGTTGAGGATTTGCTCCCTACAAGAGGAAGGATCAGGCTCTAGTCGGGCCTTAGAAATGGATGAACTCAGACAGCCTCAGCTGGATGATCCAGTGCTGAAACGAATCAGGGATGCTAAACAGGGTGTAGAGCTTGTAGGCCCTGATGACCCAGAATTAAAACAATTTGCACCTGTGTGGAACCAACTCGAAATACGGGGTTCCAAGTTGGTGCGTGTAGCACCGGCAAATTCTGATGCTGCTTGGGAGGTCCAGGTTGTTTTGCCCCAGGCTCTGGTGCCAGAGGTCCTGACACAGTTACATAATGTCCCCACTGGGGGCCATCTGTGGGTCCAAAAGTTGCAAGGCAAGGTGAAAGACCACTTTTATTGGCCCGAGTGGTTTAAGGGCGTAAGGGCTTGGGTTCGCGAGTGTGCTGACTGTGGCTCAGTTAAAATGCACGGAGGAACACCACGCGCACCTTTAGAGCAGTCACTGACCTCTAGGCCCTTTGAACGCATTGCAGTGGATATTCTGGGTCCCCTCCCTGAGACCCGACGGAAAAATAAGTACGTCATAGTAGTGGGTGACTACTTCTCTAAATGGACGGAAGCCTTCCCACTCCCTAATCAGGAGGCTAAAACAATCGCTAGGGTTCTTTTTTTTTTATATTTTATTTATGTATTTGCAATTTTACAAATAATGTGAATTGTACAGTTGATATGAATGTCAACAATGAAAGTACTAATAATGACAGTTAAGCCTAGAATGCAAACTACAAAAACCCTTTCAAACAAAACAAAGGAGAAAAAAAAGAAGAAAAAAAAAACAGAAAACAAACAAAGAAAAAAAACCCCAGCAGCAACAAAGAAATACAACATGCGAAATATTTGCATTGTCAGTAGGACTATCAGTACTAGTCAGTACAACACATCTGGGCGGAATGAATTGAATAACACCAGTCAAGTTGCTGATCACTCACAAGGCTACAGATTTGACAGATAAGAAATGAAAGGCTGCCACATTTGATTAAAAATAGCAGAAGTTAGGCAAACATCATGACGGATCCTCTCAAGTTGCAGCAGGCTTACAATCTCTGTCAACCAGGTCGCAAAGGAAGGTACACTTTCATTTTTCCACATTGTTAAAATATTTCTTTTGGCAATAACCATGCTATGTTGTATAGCTTTTTGCTGAGACTGGGTTAGCTTAGTGAGATGTCGAGTCCCGCCTAGTATGGCAATGTAAGGGTCTGGAGCAATATCACAGTTATATATTACAGAAAGGCAGTTAAAAATGTCTAACCAGTATTTTCTTAGTTTGGGACAAGTCCAGAAGAGGTGACCAAGAGTACCGTCGGCTGCTTTACATTTGGGGCATGTTGGAGACGCTGAAGGGTAAAATAAGTGCAGCTTAGTGCATGAGTAGTGTAGTCTATGGGTTACTTTAAATTGGATAAGCTGAAGTCTGGAATTTATTGAGCAGCTGTGGATGGCCGGAAGACAGACATCCCAGTCCTCTGCACTAAATGTGACACCCAAGTCCTCCTCCCAGGCTTCCTTAAGATGGTGTGTGGAGACAGGCTCACAGGCCGTAAAAATATTAACAAAACGAGTAACAAGTTTCTTAGAGTCCGGAGCCTGATTCATAAGTGCATACAAATCTGTACTGGCGGGGAATATTTCAAAATCTGTTATGTGTTTGCGTGTACAATCTCTAATCTGGAGAAAACGAAAGAAATGTGAAGATGGGAGTGTAAATTTTCCCTTTAGTTGGGGAAAGGTTGCAAATACTTTATCAATATAAAGGTCCGCTAGAGTGATAAGGCCTTTATTTTTCCAGATTGCAAAAGTGTTATCATACAGAGATGGGGGGAAGGACGGGTTGTGACAGATAGGAGTATAAACTGAAAATTCTGGCAAATTGTATATTTTTTTTATTTGTCGCCAAATTCTTAAGGAGCTGGCCACTACAAAACCGAAGCCAGTGACAGCCATTGGAGGTATATTGGTTGAAAACAGAAGAGCAGGGAGAGAGCCCGTCGGAAGGTCCTGTTCGATCGCAAGCCGTGCAGGAGTGGAATCCGTAATATTACCGGGGTATGCATCTTGCCAGTACATCAAGGCTCTGCAGTTTGCCGCCCAATAGTAATGCTGAAAGTTAGGCAGGTTAAGACCTCCCGCGGATTTAGGTTTGAAGATGTGCTTTCTAGAAATGCGGTGTGGTTTATATCCCCAAATAAACGGGAACATTATAGAGTTTAGGAGCTTAAAGAACGTTTTCTTTAGGAATATTGGTAGATTTTGGTAAAGATAGAGGAACTTAGGAAGAGCCGTCATTTTTGATGGCATTAACTCGCCCAATCATAGATAAGGGTAGCAACCTCCAGGTTTCAATACTAGATTTAAGTTTTTCTAATAAATTTAAATAGTTCAGTTTATAAATCAACTTTGGATCTTCAGGAATAGTCAGGCCTAGGTATCGGATTTTGTCTGTAACAATATGGAAGGGCAAGCTGTTGAGAAAATGTGGGTTCAGATTGTTTTTTAAGGACAGAAATTCACTTTTATCCCAGTTCACAGTATAACCAGATAGTTCACCAAACTTTTTAATAAGCTCAAGCAACGGAGGGATAGATTCTTCCGGCTGGGAGAGAAAAAGTATTATATCGTCCGCATAGAGCGAGATATGATGATCTAGTCTGCCTAATATTAGCGGAGCTATGGAAGAGTGATTCCTTATACTAGTGGCAAGGGGTTCAATTGCTAATGCAAAAAGCAGAGGGCTCAGTGGGCAGCCCTGGCGGCAGGAGCGCTGCAATAAAAAAGTGGCTGATTTATCATAGTTGGTTATTACTGAGGCTCTCGGGCAGGCATACAGCATTTCAACCCAGGAGGCAAAATTTTCACCCAAGCCAAACTCCTTAATTGTCGCCAGAAGGTATTTCCACTCAACCTGGTCGAAAGCCTTGTTTGCATCAAGAGCTAAAATAGAGGCTTTAGATTTATTATCATATTTGGTGTACATTATATTTATCAGCCGCCTAACGTTAAAGAAAGAGAATCTTCCTGGGATAAATCCAGTTTGGTCATGATGGATTATAGTCGATATATGTTTATTTAGTCTGTTTGCAAGAATTTTGGTGAACACCTTAAAGTCCGAGTTAAGAAGAGCAATAGGGCGGTATGAGGCAGGGTCCAATTCATCCTTACCTTTTTTCAGTATAAGGGAAATGTTAGCTAGATACAAAGTTTCAGGAAGCCGCCCAGTAGTGATAGAGTGATTGAACATCCGTAGCATAAAAGGGGTGATTTTATCTGAATATGTTTTGTAAAACTCTATATTAAAGCCATCTGGGCCGGCTGCTTTTCCACTGGGGAAGGAGCGTATTGCCTCTGCAACTTCCTCCTGAGTGATGTTTACATTTAGGTCTGCTTGAGCCGTAGCGCTCAGTTTAGGTGGGTTGAGGGTGTGAAGGAAGTCAGAAATTTGTATCGTATCTGCTGTTGTTTTTGATGAATAAAGGTCTTGATAAAATTGTTGGAAGCATTTGTTAATATCTGCTGGGTTAGTGGTGACTATGCCAGTGTTTGTCTTAATTTTATGAATTGCTCGTTTAGCCTGATTGTTTCTGAGCTGACGAGCTAAGAGCTTGTCTGGTTTGTCAGCCAGTTCGCTAGGGTTATGACTGAGGAATGGGTGTGTTGGTTTGTGGGGGGGTCCTAAGCTTCAGAGACGATACAAAGGGCCGTTTAGGGTTCTCGAGCGGGTGACAGATGTGCTGTACAGACTGGTACCCAATGAGGTGGGTCCTGAGAGTGTGATTCACTTCAACCAACTTAAGCCATTTACTTCTCTTCCAACAGTTGCAGCACCGATGGCAGTGGGGTCTTGAGAGAGAGCGGGGCAGAGGCTGTGTCAACCGGATGCCACCTGGGAAGACACCAGCGGGGTTCATCAATGGTCTGCAGAGACGAGTGGTTCCGGTGACTCAAGTGACCCGGCCCCATCACGTGGAGAGGCTGCTCAAGGGGGTGCTGCTGCAGGAGGACCGGAAAGATGTCTCCCTGGGAAGGTCGAGGGACGTGGAGTTATGGAACAACGCGTGGTTCGTCAGAGGACACCCCCTGCTTGGTTCAAGGATTATCACGTGGAATTTTAGGACTCGGGGGAGAGTCCTTTAGGTCAAGAAGGGGAAGAGTGTGGAAGACAGAAGACGGGAGTTGCCAGATTCTGGGGGCGTGGCGACTGGACGCCGGCTGGTCCTTGTTACACGTAATGAGGCTGGAGAGGAGAAAAGGTTTGCGGATCTACCAAGGTGTGTGTGTGGTCAACCTGTCATTGTGGCACCCTTTTCTGGGTGGTGGGATCATTCGCAGTTGGTTAGGACTGCTGGCGATGAAGATAGCTGAGTAGGTGGGCAGTGTTCCATTATTAGGAGGGGAGGCTGGATGCCTTCTTTAGGTAGCGAGGGCTGGGAGTAGTTGGGTGCCGAGACCACGCCTATATCTGCCGCTGCAGACTCCGGCAGCCAGACTTGAGCCGTGGACTTACCCGCCGTCCTCGCAAGCTGAGCCCTGGGGCGTTGGACTGTGTCGGAAGCTCAGACCCCGGGGAGGAGGTTGCATCGACTGGGCCAGCTAAGTACGCGCTGCTTGATTTTATTTATGCTGTTCAGCTGATTTTATTGTGAAAGAACTCGGCCATAGTGTTTTATTGTTGATCGTGGCAATAAAGGATATTTTGGATAAGTTGCTGTCTACTGGTGCTGTTTTGGGGTTCTGACTGGAGGGCAAGATGTTCTGCCCGTGCTCCCACTGAAACTTATATTACACCATTTTGTAGTCACCCACCAAGGTCAATTGGTTTAGTCTTGACTCCTGGTTGTTGTCATTGACAATTGGAAACCTGTTTACTGAGTCGAGTGCCAAACGAGATGGACAGAAAAAGGCCAAAACCATCAGCTGCCCAATTCAGGAAAAGAAGAAGAGGGATGTCAAGGGATGCCTCGCCCGGGGAGTAATTCCATGTAGAACCGCCACTGCCTGATTTGGTATTAATAAATGACCAAATGGAAGCATTCAGGAATCATCATTAGGTTTGGGGCTGGGTCTAAAGATTAAGCAGTGTGCGATCTGTGAAAAAAGCAGAGGAGAAACCATAAGAAAGGAGTTCTTTTTTCATCTCTGTGAGCAAGCGGCTGGGTGGCAAAAACAGACACAATTTGGCCTGCTATCAATATGCGACGTACACTTCTAAGAAAGTTTACGTACAAAATGCCCGACAGATAAATACTTTACCATCCAAAGACAGGAGGACGTTTAGAGAGAAGCTTATTAAAGCCCGCATGAGCTCTGGGATGACGAAAAACGTTGGTCCGATTTTTTTATTCGCTTCTCTTGTCTGAGTCTACGGTGCTGACATGAGTGGCGCGCTTCACTTTGTGCAGACAGAATGTGTCTGTGGTGCTGCGCCGGGAAGAGCGCGCGTCAGCGTCCGAGGGACTGAATAAAGAGTTTGGAGACAATCTGCTGGTGTGGAGTGTTTGTGTGCGTGACCCCGACGCAGGGCCGGATTATCATTGCAGGGGCCCCTGGGCACATTGTGCTTAGGGCCCCGCCCCCACCCCACCCCAACCAGCCTTTCCCAACATTACTGTCACTCAGTAGCATTTTTTAGACATTTCATAACATTGTCAATATTAAAAATCACTTACTTATGTTGATACAAAAGCATTTACCTCCAGGTCAAAATAGATTTATAACCTAATCACAAACACTCACACCTATTGTGCCTCACTCATATGTCATTCTTCCTCTGTCCTCTCTCTTTTCTCCTCTTTTTCTGTCTCTCTCTTCCTCACAGCGCTCCTGTCTTCTCTTCTATAACAAAAATGTTGTCAATCTGTGGGACAGTGGGAGCAAGAGAGTCTGCTGTAAAAGAGATGCCACTGTCAAAGTACAACAGAAAATAATGCAGAAATATTTAAAAGATTATAGTTATTGAAAAGTTCGCAATGTTTTTTGTTTGTCTCCTGTCTCCTTCCTCCTCTTGTCTCCTGTCTCCTTCATCCTCTTGTCTCCTGTCTCCTTCCCCCTCTTGTCTCCTGTTTCCTTCCTCCTCTTGTCTCCTGTTTCCTTCCTCCTCTTGTCTCCTGTCTCCCTCCTCTTGTCTCGTCTCCTGTCTCCTTCCTCCTCTTGTCTCCTGTCTCCTTCCTCCTCTTGTCTCCTGTTTCCTTCCTCCTCTTGTCTCCTGTCTCCTTCCTCCTCTTCTTGTCTCCTCTCTTGCCTTCAGAAAAACTGCTTTCTATTAGTACATTCATTTACAATGTCATCAAAGTCCAGATTCCTGACAAGCTGAGATTCAACAGCCATCAGTGACAGTGCACTGAGGCGCTGTTGACTTTGTGTTGTTCTCAGTTCATTTTTTATTCTTGCCATTTGTGGAAAATCGTTCCCCTTCACAATTTGTAACAGGTAGAGTAAGAAAACCCTGCAGGGCCACAAACACATTAGGGAAGATGGACTGTAGACTATTTTTTAGCCCAAAAACGATCCTGTTACTGCCTATATTACATTATCTATGTGGACTCTCTGGGGATTATTTAGAGCTGAGAGGCGCAGAGCTCTGATCGCTGATGCGCTCCAGACAGATGTGTCCTGAGCACGGCCACAGTAACATTATCAAAGTGTCGCCACCTCAAAAACAAATTTAACACGCAATCGTTCATGTTGGCTCATAGCATCACCTGTTTCATCCTCCGAAGACTTCACCGTACCCAGCGCCGGCGCTCCGCACACCACGCACAGCGCGTAGGGCACCAGGCCTGGGGAGGGGCACCAAACGCAAGCTTATGAAAAAATAATATATATATATGATGAAGACAGATTTCAATTAGAAGATGTGCAAAGCAAGTTAACAGCATGTTTACAGAGAAAAAACAATACGAAAAGGAAAGGAGATGGACCGTGTCGCCCCCCCCCCCCCCCCCCCCCCCCCCCCCCCGCAGTACACCTGCGGAGTATGCAGCGGGCACAGTCATGGCTCCAAAAAGGCTGCAGGAGTAGTAGACCGGCAATACGCCGATTATCACTTGTAAGTCGCTTTGGACAAAAGCGTTTGCTAAATACATAAACATAAACATAAAGTGACAAAAGAAGAAAACGTGGGATGATGCTGTTGCTTCGATTGCAGGTAAGACAAGTATTTTAATGGAAATTCTTAATTTTTTATCTATTTCTAATTCTAAACACGTGTGGTGAAGTTCAGAGGGTCGTTTGACCTCCTAGCTTAAATTTGGACTTGTTACTGCTGTTAATTAATCTGTTTTTGGCCAAATTTTGCCGAGTTTAGTAAGCATGCTGCTTTTCAGGACTTTAATTTGGTGTTTTTCGCACTCTGCTTCCGCACATTTAACATTTTGACTCTATCTGCGTGGTTTGGGCAGATTTTGTTCTCTGCTTCTCCAGTCTGTTAAAAGTATAATGTGCCATTCTGTCCTGCAGCCTCCCGTCCGCCTACCGGGCGTTCGTTAGTAGCTGAGTGAGAGAGGCTGAGAGGGAGAGAAACTCAGAGAAGCTTTAGAGCTTTTTTACTGCTGGAGCACCAAAATAGCTAGCAACGGCCCTGACCGTACCGGTGTAGCTGGCGCGCACTCCGCTGTTTTAGCGGTCGGTAGATCTTTTAGAACAGCAGTTCAAAGGTAACTCATGAGGTGAATATATATGAACCCAGGTAGCAGTTTCTCTTTAGGATTGAGAGGAGATGCAGGAAGATAATAAACAGGCAGGACAGAAAAATAGTCAAATAAAAACAAGTTAGTTTTTGTACCTGCTGGTTGCAACAAACAGACACCACTGAAGGTAATCAGAAGTGAGGAACAGAAAATGAAATAATTATTTTAATGTTTAGAGCAGCAGGAACTCCGAGAGGCTGCAGGCGCATCAGTGAGTTTGCGGCCGCTGTGCAGGGGGAGGGGGGAGAGGGCTGAAGCAGGGTGAGGGGAGGGCTGAAGCAGGCAGTAAAGATGCAACATCTACCGTTGTTAAAAGAAATGTGTGTTAACTTAGAAAATGTGGGCGCAAGTTTAATTACTTGTCAATTTTTTTCTCCAACGTTAAGATTGCTGCACAAAAAAAAAAGACTGCTGCTCGAGTGGGCCCCCTTGTGGCTGTGGGCCCCTGGGCCTGTGCCCAGTTTGCCCATATTATAATCCGGCCTTGCCCCGACGTAGCTGCATGGCTACAGCTTCCTAATGAACAAAAACCAGCCTGTTCAGGAGGAGCAGGATAGCGCGCTGGGGGACTGTGGATGGCTGGTATTTACTTGGAAACGGGCAGATGAATTTTTAAGAAATCTCTGCGATTTCAACTAATAAATGACCAGAAAAACTACCGGTAGTCATCATTTACCCTGGACAGAAGTCCTGGTACTAAAGTACCGGACATCATACAAGATCCTCCAATAGAAAGAAACCAAAAAAAAAAAACGTTAAACACCCCTCAAAGGCTGAGGTGGGGGGAAATGGACCCCCCCCCCCCCCCCCCACACACACACACACCAAATTGCAAGAATCTTCAGCTAATAAATCACTGTGAAGTGATGGTTGAGAAGCCTAAGTAATCATTATTTAATCATCAGATCCTGATTTGCTTATCATTAGTTACTGCAGTAGGGACCATGATGTGTCAAATCCAGTTTAGAGTCTCTTTGGACTATGATGCATGCAGACAACAGTGATCTGCAGTGCAGATACAAGAGAATAAAGAGGTGGAGCATGCAGAAATGTGTCCAGCCTACTGGCCTTCACAGTCCACCCCTGCTAGCTCTGTACAAATTTGTGTGGAGATAATAATAATAACAATAATAATAACAATAATAATGGGGGCAGCAGTAGCTCAACAGGTTGAGCGGGTTGTCCAATAATCAGAAGGGTGCAGGTTCGATCCCGGCTCCGGACAGAGAATTCTGCTGTTGTGTCCTTGGGCAAGACACTTAACCCACCTTACCTGCTGGTGGTGGTCAGAGGGACCGGTGGCGCCTGTGCTTGGCAGCCTTGCCTCCGTCAGTGCGCCCCAGGGCAGCTGTGGCTACATCGTAGCTCATCCCCACCAGTGTGTGAATGTGTGTGAATGGATGAATGATACACTGTTGTGTAAAGTTCTTTGGAGTCCTTACTCTGAGAGGCGCTATACAAGTGTTGGTCATTTATCATTTAATAATAATAATAATAACAATAATAATAACGACAACAACAACAGCAATAATAATAATAATAATAATAATAACTATGAAAACAACTACAACAACAACAGTAATAATAATAATAATAATAATAATAATAATAATAATAACGGCAACAACAACAACAACAACAATAATAATAATAATAATAACTATGACAACAACTACAACAACAACAGTAATAATAATAATAATAATAATGACAACTACAACAATAATAATAATAATAATAGTAGTAGTAATAATTATAATAATAACTATGACAACAACTACAACAACAACAGTAATAATAATAATAATAATAATGACAACTACAATAATAATAATAATAATAGTAATAATAATAATAATAATAATAACTATGACAACAACTACAACAACAACAGTAATAATAATAATAATAATAATAATAATAATAATAATAACGGCAACAACAACAACAACAATAATAATAATAATAATAATAATAATAATAACGGCAACAACAACAACAACAACAACAACAACAACAACAATAATAATAATAATAATAATAATAGTAATAATAATAATAACCTGTTGTATGTGTACAGCACATTAGTAAATGTACTGGTAAAACTGGTAAAATATTTTAATTTTGAAAGTGACGTTTTCTTAAACTGTAAGTCATAACCATCACAGTCAAAACAAAAGAGACTGAAATATCTGGCCTTGCATGAGTCTGTCTCGTGGATTAGTTTCTTCTTGACCTAAATGAACTTTTCTCCAGAATCAAATTGTTTGTGTTTCACCTGTCTGTTGTTTAAATAAATGCACTGTGACACTTTTACATTTGTGGAAAAATAAGGTCCTCAAGTAATTGCTAGCACATGCTATTATTCTGAAAGTCTTTGACGGAAGTGTGATGTGAATGCTGCGTACCTTGCAACCGTTGAGCCCCCACTTGCCCCCCCCCCCCACCCCCCACACCCCCCCCCCTCCCCTCTCTCTCTCTGTTGCCATTCCGACGCACATCTCTCGCAGAAGAGCAGCATCCTCGCCTCGGAGTCGGGACTCTGCGGGCTCGTCGGATCCCTCTGGCGTGTGTAGGACCTCGGTCCCGGGTTCCAGTCCCAGAGATGCGCCCCTGGACGGAGGCTCGCTTTCAAGTCACACAAAGAAAATGAGCCTGAGGAAAAGCGCAGCGTTGTTGCGCTCCTGCAGCAGCAGCACTGACCGCCCAGAGGAATAACAGACGCACCGGACTGCCCGTTTTCGTCCCGAGGATTCTGGACGGACGAGGCTGTAAGAAGCCCCCATCACAGACATGACACCCGGGAAGGGGGCAAGGAGAGGCTCGGCTGTGGGGCTTCGCGTTTGAGTGTCCAGTCGGTCCGGGGGGAGGGGGGTGGGGGGGCATTCTGCACACCTTTCTTCATGTTGCACACGCCTGCTTTATGACAATGGATTACTTGCTGTGGGTGTGCAGCCTCGTTGTCCCCGCGGTCCTGGCTGTAGAAGGTAGGTCCTTTATTCTCATCCTGCGCGAGAGCGATTAAGATGCGTTGTGATACAACACGTCACCAAAGACCACAAGCACGAAAATAAAAATAAAAACATGAGAGGGCGGGGGAGGAAGGGGCATTAGGATTTCTGGTCCTGGACCAGTTCTGCTGTAATTACCAGATCTGTGTGTTTCATCAGTGAGAGAAACGGGAGCGGTTCGTGATCCTGTGATGAAAGCGTCCAGGTCGGACCCACATAACCCCCTCCTAACCCCAACCTGGGTTCCCGGTGCGGCTCCCGGGATGCCCTGGTGCTATTGTCCTTGTTGTCGCTCTGCTGGCTGAGGGTGCCCCACCTATCCGCGCTCGGGAGGTTCGGACCCACCCCGGAGGTTTAGAGCACGCGCCAGAGCGGACAGGGCAGGAGACACCAGCTCAGATCCACCTCACCACGGGGGACGCACATGAAACATGTTACATGACAACTGTTAAAGGTCAATGGCTTAACAAGTGCCCCCCCCCCCCCCCCCCCCGACCCCCCCGGCGCCCGCCACTGCTGGACCGAGGTCAGATTCATCCCTCATCAGTTCTGGTGTCAGCGAGTAAATCAATGCAGCGCAGCCAGTCCCAGCTGGCTCTCGCCTCCGGGCTCAGGGGATGACGGATGTTTGTCCTCTGGGGATAAACACGAAGGGCAGATCATCAGATGCGTTTCAATGAGGCGGAGGAGCCGAGCCGTTTTCCTGCAGGTTGCATCCATTTAGCAGCTTTCTCGCCTCAAAGCTGTGAGCAGGAACTTGTATGTGAGAGATAATTTATCCAAAGCTGCAGGTAACTGATCTGTTGTGCAGCCGGTGATAAAAGCATCGGCGTCTGTGACGGTTTTATGTTGTAATTCTCTCATTTACAGTCAGATTTACTGTCCTAGCTGTAATACAGCAGAGGGACAAGAGCTAGGACGGTTTTATAAGGTGATTTAAGGTGTGTGTGTGTGTGTGTGTGTGTGTGTGTGTGTGTGTGTGTGTGTGTGTGTGTGTGTGTGTGTGTGTGTGTGTGTGTGTTTGTATTCATATTTGGACATGCACTGATTCTGGTCTGGGGGCCAATATGGATCTCTGATCTTTAAAAGATCTGACCTGCTGCAGGCAATCAGCTGATTTAACTCCAATAACTAAGAGTCTATTAAAACTATTGATCTGTAATAATCAGAAAGTTAAAACTCACACTTAATACGCTTTAGTGATTAGTGCCTTGCGATGGTGAGCTCAGAAAAGAGAAAAACGTTGGATTTTCTTATTGTTGCTTGGCCTAACTGACCTAAAATAAATAATAATAAAAACAGGATGGGTTGCATGATCAGTTATTTTACCGGTCATGTCTAATATTGATTTTTTTTAGCCTTTCTGTGCTGTTTCTAAAAATGACCTGATTCTGGTTTAGAGGCTGAGCCCCCTTACTGATCGTGTCTGCAGATTCATCTATTATAGGAACACAGTTTATTATAGAGGCCGACCGACATGTGTTTTTAAGGCCGATGCAGATTTGTAAGTAATTTTGTTTGCGATGGCCGACATCTGAAGCCGATTATTAAGGCTGATGTATTTACGTTTTAGCTGCACATGGAGGATACGTACACGCTGCAGCAACCAGGTCCAAACTGACACTGAAATGTGTCTGATGTCAGTAACAACCTCACAGATTTAAAACATTTAAACTCTCAACTGACTAAATAGTTCAAAAAGCAAAAAAATAAATTAAAAAAACGTCTTTGTTGTGAGATGTATTATTATTATTATTATAATATATATATATATTTTTTTTACATAACATCCGTACCGACTCCTAGTGAGCAGAACCGTGTCATCTCAAGCTGCTGATCTAGCACGATGCTCTTTATTATTTTATGGGTCACCGGCGCGTGTTGATACTTCGTGTTTTTATTTCTGCTTTATTAACTCGCCTCACTCCACCCAGAGCTTCTTCTTTAAAACCCACAGTGAATCTACTGTCTTGACGCATTTTGACGAGCTTCCTCCGTGCTGTGTTTTCGTTGTAGGATCCAAACTTTACAACTCTCACGGAGGAAACGTTCGGCAGATTTTCTTGTTTACATTTTTGCCGCTGTCTGCCTACAGTGTGAGGGAAAGGAAGAGAGGAGGCGACGCGATGCTGCGCTCGGGGTATCTGTAGGCTCCACAGTAGCAGCGACAGACAGCGGGTCTGACCGGCTCTGAGAGGCATTTGTCATCATTAGCAGATCAGGTTTTTTTTTTTGGACTGTGCATCGAAACTAGGAATCTAAACTTAAAACTTTGAACAATTGTTGTAAAAACTGACAGTTAGTCCCGGTTCCAATCGAGGCTCGATGCCCAACTCTAACTCGAATGTTTTTGCAGTCTTCAATCTTCCGTTTGTGCCTTTTACCGATGGACTTGATTTTACTAACAACCCCCCGGTGAACGTAATCGTGCTGGCGCTTGCCTTTGTTGCTGAACAGACTGCTAAACTAACTAGCGTCTGAAGGCAACGTGTTTCAGCCTAGTGCTAGAATGCTAAACGTGACGAGTTTGATGACCACGCTACGTTTTAAAGGCTAAACCGAGATTGCACGTTCGTTCTTGTAAAGACGAGGGAAGAAATGTTGCTGCTTATTTTAACGTAAGGCTACCTGGAGCACAGTGCTGTTGAGTGGGCTGGCTCACTGTGTGTAGGGGTCCTTCGGGTCCTTTCTTCAGTCTAGCAGTGGTGGCAGTTGGCCACACAGGTGCCTGATTTTTATTTATTCGGCTTTTTAAATAATTCAAATCAATTCAAGTTTATTTATAAAGCGCCACATCACGACAAGAGTCGTCTCAAGGCACTTCACATAATAAACATTCCAATCCAGGTCAGTTCATTAAGCCAATCAGAAATAATGTTTCCTATATAAGGAACCCAGCAAATTGCATCAAGTCACTGACTAGTGTCAGTGACTATACAGCAATCCTCATACTAAGCAAGCATGCAGCGACAGTGGAGAGGAAAACTCCCTTTTAACAGGAAGAAACCTCCAGAGAATCCTGGCTCAGTATAAGCAGCCATCCTCCACAGCCGGGAGGATGGCCGATATAGAAAAAAATTGAATATATCGGTCGGCCTCTACTTTATTATATTGATATTTATAAGAAACTTTACGTTTATAATTTTGGAAGAAAAAAAATCGCCTAGAAGATGTTGTTGCTGATGTAAACCACCTCGTAGCTCTGGGTTCTGATCAGCCGATTGCATCATGTTAAACATGACCAACAGCTGATTTTTGGCTGCGTCTCTTTTACCTTTTTCACTTCAGAAATACACCTTAAATGTTGACCTGCAAAGGCAAGGTCAGCCTGACTTGTCAACAAACCAAAAAGAGTCATCATCAGGTGTGAAACCGAGGGTCGCTCTCAGCTCTGACGTCTCTCCGGAGAGACCAACTGAAACGGAGCGGTGCCATGAACGAGTCCTGGGTGGAGATGATCACCATCTACACTCATGATGATATTGAGCTGTTCCCGGGTTGGCTTGTTGGCTCCAAGTGTCAGTGTAGCACCAGGGGAGGCCCCCCTTTTCATCACACACCCTCTGCTACCAAGTGAATAAAACATCAGCAGAGCTCACTCAGAATACAGAGCTGTGTGGCATTCTGGCTCCAGCAGGCGATCCAAAAAAAGAAGAAAAGAACAAACTTTAAATGCCACGGGTGGTGATGCTCTAAAGTTCCCACTGCTGCATTGCTTTCTTACCCCAGGGGCTGAGTGACTCCACTGCTGCTCTAGTTTACGAGGGGGAGGAAGAAAAGGGGGCAGGTCTGGATTAGAGTTGCAGCAGCTCTGCTCCACCATCTCAGAGGTATTGTAAATTTAACAGGAAAGAGGGAGAACGGCGGAACAAATGGGATCTTTTTCAGCCTTAACTGCTCTCTGGGAGTTGGTGATTTTGGAACAACGAGTTACTGGCACCACCAAAAGCCTTTTTTATGCTGCGGCGTCAGTGTTTTACAGCAGCGTGTAAGCACGCACCAACCTCCGGCTGCAGGACGAGCCCAGTTATTGTCTCTGCTGGATTAAATCTTCTACAGCTGATTCTATTTGTAAAGTCAAACAGAATATTCTGAAGGAATCTGTTCAGAGGCATCAAACTGGTTTGGAGCGGATGTGTTTCTCAATGAGGTCTAATAAAAAAGTGAAATGCTTTATAGCAAAAAGGGTGTTGACAGTAATGAGCGACAATGTTCTGGTAAAAACAGACCAGGGCCGTTTTATATTACTGTGCTTGCACAGAGACATTAGTGTCAGTCATTAAGTTAAAGGGGCATTATGGAAGTGTGACAGCCAAAACATGTGTAGAAATAATAAATGTCTTCTTCATACATTCTCCTGCAACGCCCTGGTCCTGTAGAATGAGCCCTGGCATTTTTACTGTGATTGCCTGTTTTTCTGTAAAATCACAGAAAAAGAGAGATGCTCGGGTCGAGCAGGCTGCTTCATGCGCGTTCACGCTCAGGCATCGCCCGTAGCTTTTGCTATCCGTAGCTTTAGCAGCAGAGAGAGAAGAAGAAGAAGAAAATATCATTTCTATAGCGCCTCTCAAGTTAAAAATCACGAGGCCTTCACAAAAACAAAAAATATAAAAATTGTAAAAATATAAAAAATATTTTGAAAATGTTTAAAAATATATTTAAAATGAGCAAGAGTAAGCAATTGCGATTTAAAAGAAAAAATGTAAAGAAAGAGAGAGAGTGAAGAGGAAAGAGGGAAACCAGTGGATCCTGAGGAAGGTGGAATAGGTGGGAGAGCAGGATAAAGAGAGAGAGGTGAAGAAGGTCATACAAAAGCCAGCTTGAACAAGTGAGTCTTCAGCTGCTTTTTAAAGGAGACCACTGAGTCCACTGATCTCAGGCTCAGGGGGAGAGAGTTCCAGAGTCTGGGGGCCACAGCAGCAGATGACCTGTCACCTTTGGTCTTTAGCCAGTGCCACTTTGTCGCTGTTCCTAACGCCTAGTGACAAAGCTAGCTACATTTCTGAGGACCCTTAGCTACTTTCTGTAGAACTTTCTTCTAGATATTTCCTGCTAATTAGCAACAAAACAGCCATTTTCACTCCGAACCGTTCTTAGAACGTTGTTTCAGCTGTCATCAAGGATATAAATGTTACAGATACTGTAAATGTTACTAGAGTGTAGCTCACCTTGTAAGATGTCGGACGCTCATGCAGAAGACCTGGGTTTGATCCTGGATGTGAACATAGTTTATTTAGAGTTTCTTTTTTACATTAATGGTACATTTTTTTCCAGTAAGGTCCCTAAATTTTTATTTGAGACTCGCCGAACGGCATTGAATTCACAGATAAACAACATGTGGGTTCAACTTTCATTTTGGAACAATTTTTCAAGCAAGGGAAGGGAAACTTAGGTGTGTTCTTTCTGTGTTGTATCTCTAATTCCATGCTGTAGTTCTTTTTTAAAACACAGAGCAGTTTTGTTTACCTGTTTTCCCGCTACGTTTCGTTTGCGGCTGCAGTACCGTATTTTCCAGACTATAAGACGCACTTTTTTTCATAGTCTGGCCGGGCCTGCTACTCCGGAGCGATTTATATACCAAACGATGTAGGCTACACCGCGCTGCTGCGGGCCGGCTCCGGACCAGGAATGAGCTCCCCTGACCCGCTGGGAAGGTTTCAAACACCGCCTTCCTCTGCTGGAGACCGTGGCGCGCGGCTGCGCCCGTGTTGTTTATTCTGTTATTGTTACCGGTGCTTGTCTTGCAATGTGAAACGCTTGGTCTCAGATTTTGTAAGAAAAATAATAAAACTTATATATTTTTTCTTCTTCATCATACATTTTATGGCTGGTGCAACTTATACTCCGGAGCGACGTGTAGTCCGGACAATACGGTGCACATGACGTATTGTTTTTCTGTTACTAAATGTTTGAAGCTGGGGTACCCAATCCTGGTCCTGGACGGCTGGTTTGCAGCAGCCTTTATGGTTCCTCTACTCCATCACTCTTGGCGGGGCGACGGTGGCACAGGAGTAAAGTGCTCACCCCGTAATCGGAAGGTTGCAGGTTCGAGCCCCGCTCAGTCTGTCACTGTTGTTGTGCCCTTGGGCAAGACACTTAACCCCCCTGCTGGTGGTGGTCAGAGGGACCGGTGGCACCTGTGCTCGGCAGCCTCGCCTCTGTCAGCGCGCCCCAGGGCAGCTGTGGCTACATCGTAGCTCATCTCCATCAGTGTGTGAATGTGTGTGTGAATGGGTGAATGGCTGATTGTGTTGTAAAGCGCCTTGGGGGGTTCCAGGACTCTAGAAGGCGCTCTATCAAATACAGGCCATTTACCATTTGATTCAGTGGTTGGATCACCTGTGCAGCAGCTCATCAGGCTCTGCAGAAGCCTGTTAATCACCTGCTGATTGAAAGCAGAGTTAGGGATTCAGCACCCCCGCTTTAAAGCTTAAGCATTCACTTCTTTTCTAACCTGATGAATAACTAATGAGAGCTGATCACTAAACGGGGTATTGCACTCAGCACTGATAGCTGCTAACAGAACTTACAAATAAAATGTAAAATCAAAGTGAACACATTTAAAATTCAATAGCATCCGACGGGAATGGCATCCAGCTTTCAAGGGGTACCATGCAAAGCGTTCGTACATGTAACAGGTAACAGTGTCAGTGTGTGTTACCTGATACACCCACATCATTGTGGCCCACGGCTGAGTGTTCTGGGGGATCTGGCTACAGCAGAGTGTGATGCTGCTCACTCGGGGTCCTGGACCCGGCTTCTGCAGGAGCGCCACAGTCAGCCTGCAGCATGCGCATGTGGGACATGTGAAATGAAGCATGCTCAGAGCAGCTCAGACCTCTGGTTAGCTGAGGGTGAGCGATTCTCTCTGTTGCCTCCAGGTAGCCGAGGAGAGGGGAGGGGGGGGAGGGGGCTGACGCATGGGATCGCCCACTCTGGGGGCGAGCTGATGAGCGGCTTGCCAGCATCCCTGTATGGGGGAATTCACTCAGCTGTGCACCGCAGAGGGCCGA
>NC_091751.1:69797664-69820164 GCF_043380555.1 Nothobranchius furzeri | reverse complement strand
ATAAATAAAAGCTAACTGATTAGGGAGGAATTATTTTACAAAGGTGGACCAAAGGACCAGAATTTATATTTTGTTGAATTTTGTTATAGAACATTTTATTTATTTATTTATTTATTTATTTATTTATTTATTTATTGTGTTACAGATATACAAGGTGTCACAATGCTGTATAGAAACACAATTAAATGTATCCTTGTTGTCATGAATGTATTTCTTGTTGAATAGTGTAGAGTAATAGAATCTAACTGAGCCTATTGAGCTGAACAATTGTTGTCATATGTAATTATATTTCCAGAGCTACTGAGAATTATTTTAATAGACAATCAAATTGATGTTATGTTAGTTGAACTGTGAACCCAAACATGATTGGCTATGCCAATAGAGTGAAGCATTTGTTTAAGTCTGTAAGACTTTATGCTGTGATGTGACGAGAAGGGTCGATGCCAACTCGCTAACAGTCCTGTTGTTTACAGGCTGGTTTTTTTTTTTTCCTTGGGTTTGATCCCGACTCCTATGATCACTCACTTGGAACGAGAACTGGATTTCTTCCTGACGAGGGAGATGGCGAGCCTTAACCACTGAACGAACCAGGACATCTCAAGTAACTGAAGAGCAGACTGCTCTCTTCTGTGAACAATCTCAACGGTGTGGTAGGAAAAAATCGCACCACCGGACTCTGACTTTCACCCCAAGCGTGGGGATTTGACTTGACGCCGGCTGACTTGTGACTCATATGATCAAATCTCATACCGACCATTTTACTATTGTCGATTGTTTTCATCTGTTTTTGTGTGTTATCTTTATGTGTTATATTTCCCATTATTATTAAAATTTAGTATATAAACCGTTTCATGCTATACCCGTGACTCCAGTCATTCTTAAACAACCTCCAATTCTCCCCGAACCTAATTATTGGCCCATTTGTTTATTTTTTCTTTTAATTATCTTATTGTATCCTGTAATCCGGTTACATAAAACTTGGCGAGCCAGCCAGGAGAATTGTAGAGTTGTTACCTTAGCTAACCATTGACTGACATCATAAGAGTGCCTGGAGGTCACAGTGGTTTGCCATTTTGGCATTATTGGTACTTTTGAGTGTTTTAAAATGGAAGTTGTAAAAACAGAAAAGGTCAAGGTTTCAAATGCTGTTTTAATCAGTGGGTTAACTGATACAGACCTTGATAACGAAGTCTTTGGGTTTATGGAAGGATTCGGACCAGTTAACAGGCGCATTAAGTTACCAAACTGTGATCAGATTATTGTGGAGTTTCAACATGAAGCCACTGTTAAGGAATTAAAGAAACAATGTTTACCCTATGACAAACCTTGTACTAGGAACCCAGATGTTTTCTTTCATATTCAAGACCTAGCCAGCGCGTACAGTCTAGAAACTAGCACATCTGCCACTGATGCCTATCTGTCAGAGCTCAGGGACATAGCTGCGCGTAGCAATCAATCATTTAAAGACCTTCTAATGGAGGAACTGGCAAAAATTGGGGAATCTTTAGGAAGGGATACCCATGCATCTGAACCAGTCACTGAACTAGAGCCAATGCTCCATAGTGACCAAGTTACATATTCCCTGCCTTTAACACCAGAAGTTAACTATATGAACAACTCAAAGGACAATTGTCCACCTACAGAGACTGGAAAACAAAACCCTTGCATTCCACCAAATCTTTTAAACACACCTGAGGTTCAGCGAGTTATTGTGGAACACATTGTTAAAAGCAGTGAGGTTATCCCTCCGCCTACTTCACAATACAGACTAAAACCGTTCTCAGGGCGAGTTCCACACCCTTCTTTTGAAACTGACTATGATACTTGGCGTAGTAGTGTAGTGTTATGCATAAATGATCCTTCACTCACCAAGTCCCAAATTGTACGAAGAATCGTGGAGAGTCTGTCAGCCCCAGCAGCGAGCATCGTTAAAGCTCTTAGTCCAAAATCCGACCCGGAAACGTACCTTGAACATCTCGATTCAGCTTACGCAGCTGTCGAAGACGGCGACGAGCTCTTTGCTCGCTTCTTAAACACAAACCAGGACAGTGGTGAAAAACCTTCCGATTACTTTCAGAGGTTATACACCTTGTTAAACCTAGTTATTCAGAGGAATGGAATTTCCTCCAGTGACGCCGACCAGCAGCTGCTCAAGCAGTTTTGCAGAGGCTGTTGGGACAGCTCGCTGATTTCAAACCTGCAACTCGAACAAAAGAAAGACAACCCGCCTCATTTTACAGCACTTCTCCTCAAACTGCGCACTGAAGAAGACAAACAGGCTACTAAAGCAGCACGCATGAAACAACACTTAGGGGCACAACGAACTAGAGTGTATTCAAATGTGCAAACAACATGCTCTCAGAGTAAAAACACTTGTGAACTGGAAATAGATGATAACTGTGATGACTTACGCAAACAAATCGCTGAGCTCAGGAGCCAAATTGCACAGCTTAAGGTTAACAACACAGATAAAAAGGCAAAGAAAACTCAAAAAGAGTCAAAACCCCGTGTGGGGACTAAAATTCCAGATGGGCCCAAACAGATTCAGCAGATAACAGCAATGGTGCCCAGACCAAAGCCTGGATACTGTTTTAAGTGCGGAGAAGATGGGCACATAGCTTCTAGCTGTAGCAACGAGCCAAATCCAGCACTAGTTGCAACTAAAAGACTTGCTCTTAGACAGAAGCAGCGCGAGTGGGAGATGTCAAAGCCAATTGCTCAGTCTCCTCCTTTAAACCGGTAGAAGCTCCTATCGTGGGACAGATAGGTGCTAAAGTAGAACCAAGTCCCTCTAAGGAAAGGACAGAGAGACTTTTTTGCAAGCCAGTTCATGCTCATTCAGTGCCAAAACTTCCCAAAAGATTAGTGGGTGCGCGATGCACAGCTACAGTCTCAGTTAACAGTGTTGAATGTAATTGTTTACTGGATTCAGGGTCCCAGGTAACCACCATTGCCAATTCTTTTTACCAAGAACACTTACCTGACCTCTCAATTAAACCCATCAGTAATCTGTTAGAAGTCGAGGGCGCAAACGGTCAAGCAGTTCCTTATTTAGGATACATAGAGATAAGTGTCACATTTCCAAAAGAGCTCGATCAGTCTGGACTTGAGTTACCTACCCTTGCGTTAGTGGTTCCGGATATAAGCTCAAACTCTGATACACCACTACTCATTGGCACAAACACACTCGATCCTTTGTATGAGCAATTGTCTGCCAATAACTTACCTGATTCCAAGGCACTCTCTTATGGGTACCAACACGTGCTAAAAGCCTTAGCAGTCAGAAAAAAACAAAGCAAAGATGGACGAGTTGGTGTGGTGAAGCTTCGAGGGAGAACCCAAGAAGTTCTCCCTGCAAATAAAAAACTGTTACTAGAAGGGTTTATGCAACCCAGCCAAAACAAGCATGAGCCTTATGCACTCATTGAACAACCCACCAATGGTTCTCTACCAGGGGGTATAATTGTAGACTGTTGCCTCATTTCCTTACCTTCACATGGTCCATACAAAGTACCTGTTGTACTAAGAAACGAAACTAACCATGACATCACATTACCCACTAACTGTGTGATCGCTGAGTTAGTTAAAGCCGATCGTGTTATGCCATATCCAGAACCTGACAAAAGTGATCAGAAAGTACTTGCGGCGTGTAGTTCGCAGCAACAGACTTCACCTTCAAACCCTCCTCTCAGTTTTGACTTCGGTACTTCGCCCTTGTCCGAAGAATGGAAAGGGAGGATCACCAACAAACTTAACACTTACTCCGATGTGTTTTCGCACCACGATCTTGATTTTGGTCATACACAACAGATAAGACATCACATCAACTTAAAAGACGAGACCCCATTCAAACAGAAATCTCGGCCGATCCATCCACATGATTATGAAGCCGTGAGAAAACATTTGGAAGCCCTCTTGGAAACCGGTATAATAAGAGAGTCGGAGTCTCCATTTGCCTCACCAATAGTGGTAGTTCGGAAAAAGAATGGTGAGGTACGTCTATGTATAGACTATAGAAAGCTTAATCTGCAAACCATTCGCGACGCATATGCCCTGCCTAACTTGGAGGAGTCCTTTTCTGCTCTCGCTGGATCACAGTGGTTTTCTGTGATGGACCTCAAGTCAGGTTACTATCAGATAGAGATGTGTGAAAAGGATAAACCTAAAACTGCTTTTGTTTGCCCGTTTGGGTTTTATGAATTTAACCGTATGCCACAAGGAATAACAAATGCTCCAAGCACTTTCCAACGGGTTATGGAAAAGTGTATGAAGGACATTAATCTGAAGGAAGTGTTAGTTTTCCTAGACGACTTGATCGTCTTTTCCAACTCCTTGGAAGAACACGAAACCAGACTTTCTCACGTTCTTGAACGGCTTAGAGAATACGGACTCAAGCTATCACCAGATAAGTGTCGTTTTTTCCAGACATCTGTGCGTTATCTTGGACATATAGTATCTCGAGATGGCATAAAAACCGATCCAGATAAGGTGGAAGCACTCAAAACATGGCCGAAGCCTCAGACTTTGAAGGAACTCCAATCTTTCTTAGGATTTACCGGTTATTACCGACGCTTCGTTAAAGATTACTCAAATATTGTCAAGCCACTAACATCTCTCACGGCTGGTTATCCACCCAAACGGAAAAACTTTAAAACACCACCATGTAGATCAAAGTACTTGAACCCCAAAGAACCCTTTGGGAATCGTTGGAGCCAAGACTGTGAGAAGTCCTTTCAAACTATTATTGAAAAACTTACCACTTCGCCAGTTCTTGGCTACGCTGACGCAAAACTCCCATATCTAGTACACACAGATGCTAGTACGACCGGACTCGGTGCAGCGCTATACCAAGTGCAAAACGGTGTCACACAGGTAATCGCTTATGCAAGTCGCGGTTTAAGCTCTAGTGAAACTAGGTACCCTGCGCACAAGTTGGAGTTTCTAGCCTTAAAGTGGGCCATAACAGATAAGTTTCATGACTATTTGTATGGGAACACATTCACTGTCATTACTGATAATAATCCGTTAACTTACCTCTTAACAACGGCAAAACTCGATGCAACGAGCTATCGTTGGCTAGCTGCGTTGTCCACCTATAATTTTGACATCAGATACCGTGCAGGTACACAGAACGTTGACGCGGATGGCCTGTCTAGGAGGCTGCATGATAAACCTGAAGACAACTCAAAATTCACTGAGGAATGCCAACGACTAGATGAGTTCCGATCTCATCTTTTATCCTCTGTCAAAGAAGTCGAGCTTCAACTTCAAGCCGAAGCAGTGAAGGCAACATGCCAAAAGCACATGGTCTTGGATGAGACTGATTCTCCTTGTGGTTTAGTTCAGTCACTTGCCATGTCTGCAGCGGCCATTCCAGACCTATTCCAGTTGGAAGACAATAGTGACAGTTTCTTTGCTGTGCCCAAGTATAACCATGCTGACCTTGTCTCCTTGCAGAGGAAAGATCCAACCATTGGCCGAGTCATTCAGCTGCTTATGACTGACAATAAACCGCCAACTGATACTATTGCAGAACCCCCGGTGGTTCTTAACCTTTTGAGAGAGTGGAAACGGTTTGAGTTTCAAAATGATTTACTGTACCGGAGACGCCAATTAGGACCAGAGACATCATTGCAGTTAGTCTTGCCTGATTCATTACGTTCAACAGTCATGCAAAGCCTACATGATGATATGGGGCATCTTGGGGTTGAACGTACGACAGATCTCATTCGGTCCCGTTTTTACTGGCCAAGAATGGCTAGTGATATCGAAATCAAAGTTAAAACTTGCGAAAGATGTATCCGTCGAAAGGCCCTCCCTGACAAAGCTGCTCCAATGGTGAGTATTACCACCACCAGACCTATGGAGTTAGTTTGCATGGATTTTCTCTCCATAGAACCAGACAGTAAGAACACTAAAGATGTCTTAGTGATTACAGACCATTTTACAAAGTATGCAGTGTCCATCCCAACAAAAGATCAGAAAGCCACCACCGTCGCGAAGAACCTGTGGGAACATTTTTTAGTCCACTACGGGTTTCCTGAGCGTCTTCATAGTGATCAGGGACGGGATTTCGAATCACGTACAATCAAGGAACTTTGTTCTTTACTTGGTATCCGTAAAGTCAGAACGAGCCCTTATCACCCTCGTGGCAACCCCGTTGAACGGTACAATCGTACATTACTCAGCATGTTGGGAACTTTACAAGCCACTGAGAAACATCACTGGCGCGATTTTGTAAAACCACTTACTCACTCGTACAATTGTACAAAAAATGACGTGACGGGATACTCTCCCTACGAGCTAATGTTCGGTAGGCAGCCTCGGTTGCCTATAGATATTGCCTTTGGGTTACCGCATTTGAACAAGCCCTCTATAACTCATTCTCAGTATGTTAAAGAACTGAAGAGTCATCTGGAACAGAGTTATGACATTGTCATAAAAAACTCTCAAAAAACAGCGAGGAAGAACAAAGAACGGTTCGACAGAAACATTCGTGAGTCCACACTAGGTGTGGGAGATCGTGTTTTAGTCCGAAATCTTCGCTTAAGAGAAAAGCATAAATTAGCAGACAAATGGGAGCAAACAGTGTATATAGTTCTCAAACAGATGGAAAACTTGCCAGTATACACTGTAAAACCAGAGAACGGAGAAGGACCCAACAGAACACTCCACAGAGATCTTTTACTGCCTTGTGGTTTTCTCTCTTCATTAGAAAATGAAACAGAACGCGTTACGAAACCTAGCAGACCTCATACAAGACAGAGTTCAGCCTTAGAACCTGACCCAGATGAGCCACTTGACGAAGAGGTAGATGAGTTTTATTACTCTGATCTTCCACAAGTGCTAAACCGACCATCCTATCAAATAGCGGTCACCTTGCCAAATAGGGAACTCATAGCAGATTCAGGACCGGTAAATAATATTCAACAACAAAACACACTATCCTTACACACAGGGGATCGCAAGGAACCAACCTTAGCTGGTAATGAAAATGCTGAATTGTCCTTACTTGACAAAGGCATCAACACCGAAACATTCTTACCTGACAGAATGAGTGAAACTGCGACATTCTTACCTGAAAGAGTGAAAGAAGCAGCAACATACTTACCTGAAAAAACGAAAAAAAACGAAGTATACTTACCTGACGTAGAAACGGGGGATGAAACTAACACAAACCTACCTCAATTGGATGGTGTCCTAAAGTCGCAGCAACGTGATGTAAGTTTTGAACCCATCATACACGATCAGACACATACATCTGAAAAGACCAAAGTCTTAGAGAATAGCTCATCAGCTCTGTCGGAAACAGAGAGCTCACTTCATCCTGTCTCAGTTGAGAATCAAACCGAAACGGATGAGCATGATACTGTGCAACCAGAGATGTATGTCAGGAGATCTGAACGAAGTAGTCAGCCTCCTCAAAGACTAACTTACTCTCAATTGGGCAATCCACTAGTGACCGTAGTTAGGTCCCTTTTCCAAGGACTTAATAAAGCTTTTATTGACTCTCTTACTCAAGAAGTTGTGTACCCCGTAGAAACAATGCACAGGGACGTGCATGATATTTAATGGGGGAGGATGTAACCCAGAAGCTAGAACCTTAATGAGGTATTAACTAATTGGCTTACTAATATGATCCATCCTCAATTTAGATAAAATATAAAATATAAATTAAGGAAATTAACAATACTAATTAATAGATATCTAATTAACTAATAGATAATTTCATAATGAATTATTGGAAGGGTGAATAACTAAAATAACGAGTTTAATATTAAACATCGGTTAAAACAAGAATCTTGAACATCCCTAACAGAAACAGAAGAGGAAAGCTGTATACTATTGGTCCAGGTGGGAATCTGAAATTTCATTGGCTGAGAGAAATAAGTCCCGCCTCCGCGAAATAAAACCGTGCGACGCAGCTGAGCGAGAGGAGAGACAAACGGCTGTGCAGCACGCAGATACAGAAAGCAAAGACTGAGCGGTTAGAGAGAGAGAGAGAGAGAAAAAAAAAACAACGGTCGAGGCCGTGAAGAACCCTGATTTGGGTGCCGCATAGATAGAGGGAGAGGCGGACTTGACTCCTTCTAATAAGAGCTAGGAACTTGGAACCAACGCGGTGAGTAAAGAAAAAAGAAGAGAAAAAGCTAACGATGCAACTTAAAAAAAAAAAGGAAACTTAAATAGCTTATCAAATTAATTCCATTCTTATAGATTTGTGTGGAGACGACAGAGTGAACCAATCCTCTGTAGGAGGGAACCGTTGGAGCGCGTTGGTGAGTGAATGAGATTAAATTCAGTAAATTATTAAATTCAAAAAGCTAATTACAGCAACCGAGGTGACAGCAGTGGGCTGCTAGACGTTAGATCCCAGGAGTTAACATCTCAAACTACCAGTTAACGGTGGTAGGGCATATAGGAGTTAACGGCTCAAACCGCCAGTTAACGGCGGTAGGGCATATGGGATTCCCAGGAGTTAACGGCTCAAACCGCCAGTTAATGGTGGTACGGCCTAGATGTACAAGGTCCTCAGGGGCGTTATAGCTAACGCCATAGAATTAGCAATGCGTCCCTTAACCAAACATTTAATAATAAAAAAAATAGATAAATAAAAATAAATAAAAGCTAACTGATTAGGGAGGAATTATTTTACAAAGGTGGACCAAAGGACCAGAATTTATATTTTGTTGAATTTTGTTATAGAACATTTTATTTATTTATTTATTTATTTATTTATTTATTTATTTATTGTGTTACAGATATACAAGGTGTCACAATGCTGTATAGAAACACAATTAAATGTATCCTTGTTGTCATGAATGTATTTCTTGTTGAATAGTGTAGAGTAATAGAATCTAACTGAGCCTATTGAGCTGAACAATTGTTGTCATATGTAATTATATTTCCAGAGCTACTGAGAATTATTTTAATAGACAATCAAATTGATGTTATGTTAGTTGAACTGTGAACCCAAACATGATTGGCTATGCCAATAGAGTGAAGCATTTGTTTAAGTCTGTAAGACTTTATGCTGTGATGTGACGAGAAGGGTCGATGCCAACTCGCTAACAGTCCTGTTGTTTACAGGCTGGTTTTTTTTTTTTCCTTGGGTTTGATCCCGACTCCTATGATCACTCACTTGGAACGAGAACTGGATTTCTTCCTGACGAGGGAGATGGCGAGCCTTAACCACTGAACGAACCAGGACATCTCAAGTAACTGAAGAGCAGACTGCTCTCTTCTGTGAACAATCTCAACGGTGTGGTAGGAAAAAATCGCACCACCGGACTCTGACTTTCACCCCAAGCGTGGGGATTTGACTTGACGCCGGCTGACTTGTGACTCATATGATCAAATCTCATACCGACCATTTTACTATTGTCGATTGTTTTCATCTGTTTTTGTGTGTTATCTTTATGTGTTATATTTCCCATTATTATTAAAATTTAGTATATAAACCGTTTCATGCTATACCCGTGACTCCAGTCATTCTTAAACAACCTCCAATTCTCCCCGAACCTAATTATTGGCCCATTTGTTTATTTTTTCTTTTAATTATCTTATTGTATCCTGTAATCCGGTTACATACACATACAATACATTTGCAAGAACTATTATAAAAATTACACACACACACATATATATATATATATATATATATATATATATATATATATATTACATATGTATATATGTAATATATATATAATACATATATATATTTTTTATATATATATATGTAATATATATATAATACATATATATAATCTCTCTGATAATCTTATGAAAGGAGAATACATGTGCAAGAACTATCACACAAATGATACAAATTTGATTGTTAAAGTTGTTTTAAGAGTACAGATGAGGCTCAGATGTAGATACGGTACAAGCAGACCCATTTCATGAATACACGCCACTTTAAGATGGCAGCCTTCCTATTTTGTTTTGGCTGCAATCAGAATAGCTGTTAGCTTTTCAGTCCAGTCAGAACGAGTCCCTGTTTCTCCTAACTGAGGTTTTTCCACACAGATTATACGAGTGATTTCACTTCCAGTAACGGCAAAGTTAAGCCTTTATTAGGGTTAGTCATGTTGCACCGGTTAGGTGTGGATGTTGTCGGCTCTTTGGCTTTGTCTCCCGTTCAGTAAAAACACGTTTTTAATGTGTGTGTGAACACGTTTACGAAATACACGAAATCCTGTTCAACTGGTTGTGAAAAAGAAGCTGCAGAGGAAACGTGTTTTCATCAACCCCCAGAACTAGCTGCTGCTACAAGTTTTACAAAGTTTGTAGAAACTGGAAAATAAAAATCTCTTTCTAATAAAATGAAGCAAAACATAAATATGGCTGAAAACTCTAACCTCCAATTTCACACTGGTGTCATTTGCAACTCAAATCCAACTAGAGGAAAACATCTAAAGATAAAACAATCTTAAAAACTGTTGGTCTCGAGAAAGGCTTTGCTGACATTTATCCCCTCATAGTGAACATAGAGTGTTCACTATGAGGTGTTAGTAGTGCAAAAGCGTGTTTAAATACCCAAATGTGAATTCATAAAGAGGTTTATGTAGTTTAAAGGGGCATTATGGAAGTGTGACAGCCAAAACATGTATAGAGATAATAAATGTCTTCTTCATACATTCTCCTGCAATGCCCTGGTCCTGTAGAATGAGCCCTGGCATTTTTACTGTGATTGCCTGTTTTTCTGTAAAATCACAGAAAAAGAGATGCTCGGGTCGAGCAGGCTGCTTCATGCGTGTTCACGCTCAGGCATCGCCCGTAGCATTTGCTATCCGTAGCTTTAGCAGCAGAGAGAGAGGCAGTGCCACTTTGTCGCTGTTCCTAACGCCTAGTGACAAAGCTAGCTACATTTCTGAGGACCCTTAGCTACTTTCTGTAGAACTTTCTTCTAGATATTTCCTGCTAATTAGCAACAAAACAGCCATTTTCACTCCGAACCGTTCTTTGAACGTTGTTTCAGCTGTCATCAAGGATATAAATGTTACAGATACAAAAGATGCTACTGGCGCTTTAGCTCACCTAGTAAGATGTCGGACTCTCGTGCAGAAGACCTGGGTTTGATTCTGGGTGTGAACATAGTTCATTTAGCGTTTATTTTTTACATTAATGGTATATTTTTTACAGTAAGACGCCCAAATTTTTATTTGAGACTCGCTGAACGGCGTTGAATTCACAGATAAAAAAGATGTGGGTTCAACTTTCATTTTGGAACAATTTTTCAAGCAAGGGAAGGGAATGATCTGAGCATGCAGGAGGACTGACCCATCATAAACCTTTGTCGGCTGTGCTGAAGAGAAAGCTACAGAACCAAATTATTTAATTAATTAGCTGCGTGTTCTCCTGTCCTCTGTCCTCCGGGCCACACACACACACACACACACACACACACACACACACACACACACACACACACACACACACACACACACACACACACACACACACACACACACACACACACACATACAGGACTGTCTCAGCTGTTATTTTCGTTAAGGAGTGTGCACGTACAGCATGCGCGCCTCGTGCACGAGCCTACTATTGAAGCTGCCGTTACGTTTTTGGCCTGAGGGGGCAATAACGAGCATAAAAATTCAAAACTCCATAAAGTGCCTTTAAACCAGGGGTGTCCAATCCTGGTCCTCGAGGGCCGGTATCCGGCACGTTTTCATTTAACCTGCTTCAACACACCTGATTTCAATCAGCAGGTGATTAACAGGCTTCTGCAGAGCCTGATGAGCTGCTGCACAGGTGATTCAACCAGCTAATCAAGCGTGTTGAAGCAGGAAAAACCACAAAACCTGCTGGTTACCGGCCCTCCAGGACCAGGATTGGACATCCCTGCTTTAAACTAATTCAGACCAAAAGGAAAACTGCATCCCAAAATAAAAGCTGAGTGAAGACGTCCCGTCTCGGATCATCAGTGGATGTGGATGGAGAACAAGGAGAAACGTTCCAGTGTTACTCTTGAAGGAAACCTGACATGTTAGATAGGGGGTCTCCACCCACTGCTGTTGGGGTTGTTTATTTGTGATTGCGCTGCTGAACCAGGACAGAGCCTCGTCTCCTGGAGCCGGCCCCGCTGCTGTTCCACACAGGAAACGCTGTTTGTTTTAGCTGCTCACAGCCCACCTCCTCGCCGCCATCAGCAACTGGTGAACAAGTGGTGCACGGCAGGGCCTGCGCCACACGTCTCCAAGAAGAAAGTGGTGATTTCAGTGATTATGCAGTAACGACAGAACAATGGGCGCCAGCTGTAAAGTAAGACCCTGAGGAGGGGGTTGGGTCCCTGTGAGGTGCGACGAACCACTGGACCACCACCCAGGTGACACCTGAGTGACAGCCTGACACCACCTCTCATCGATCCTCTCCTCTGGCTGTATGAGCTGCAAGGAAGGACAGAGAAATGGATCATTCATGTGTCTACACACACACACACACACACACACACACACACACACACACACACACACACACACACACTGTGCGATCGTCAGTGCTTTCAGAACCTGGGCAACCATGGGCGGAGGTTACAGTAGAAAGAGAGAGCATGCCTTACCTTCCTTTGTGCTGCACGAGGAGCGTGTGTGTGGTCTTTGGTGCTGCGTGACACTTCTCCTGCTCACACCAGCTAACTGGAGTTCCTCCCTCCCACTCTTCATTTACAGAAACCCTCATGGACAGTCGGTGGGCCACCACAGAGCTGGCTTGGACCACATTTCCGGAGAGCGGGGTGAGTGAGTGTGATTGTGTGTTTAGTTTGTTTTGCGGTATTTTATTTCTCCTGCAGCATTTGTTCCATTTGCTCGTTAACAGAGCCCAGTCCTGCTTGAGCAGACCGCCTCCTGCTGTTTCATGACTCCTTTCTTTTCTGTGACTGTTTGTGTAGCTGGAGGTGGTGCTGTGCCAGCGAGATGTAAGGAAGTGCACTGAGAGTGTGTGTGTGTGTTTTGTTTTTACCATTGCATTCAGCCATTAAAAGGCAAAGGGGCTTTTTCCCCGCTAGTCCCCTCCCACCGTGCATGAGGACTAATATCAATCTCTCAATAAAAACTTTATTTAAAAGCCCATTTCATGCAAGGCGATGCGACGTGCTTCACAACCAAGCATCACACACGAATGAGCTTTAGAGCTTAAACCTGTAAACACCCATTTTGAGTTAGGATCACATTCACACATATGTGTGTGTATGCATGTACAGACGCGCATACACACATACACACACGTCATGCTTAAAGACAGGCCACGATAGTCAGAAACTTACATTGACTGCATGCACATTAATGGCTAAGCCTCCCCAGGAGAGAACTGGAAGCATGTGCCTGGTGTAATGTGGCCCCAGGAGCGTACTCTGGGTGGGAATTAAGGTGCTTGGTTGGTACTTCCTGTAGGAATTGTGAGAAAATAAAACGGCATGAGTTTGACCCCGGGGCTAACAGCCTGACAGACCTCCCCCACACCCGGCCAGTGCAATTTGTCTTCGCTACATGAGCGCAAAGTCAGTCAATGGAACGGGTGGGTTTCCATGGAAACCGTCTCCGGCAGCTCCCCGTGTTTTTTTCTTTCTCCCCACAACGGTCGGCTCTGAGTGCCCTGGCATCCATGAAGTCATATGTCACGACGAGCTGCGAGACAGCCCCTTTCCTCCAGCCCATTCAGGGCGGGGGCCAGCAATTATCATGTTTGTCAGGTAGTGCATCAACGGGTTGCCGGTGATTTACGACACCTAATGCTGACTCCTGGGCTCATTGTTTGGGGATAAATTGCCCGGCAGCCTGCAGACGTGAGATGAGTTATGCATTATTTTCCTCCAGTTGAAATAATCAATTTCTGGAAGGGTCATTTGTTACGGAAACTAAGTATTCAGTTCAACTGGGAGTTATGGGAGGAAGAAAAAGCAACATGTTTAATTTTCTCAAGGTTATTTCCTAATGGACTGAATCTATTGACCAGTGAGTCCATTTGTCATGACTTTTATTGTTAGTTACATATAACTCTGTTAATGACACTTAAAGACATCCACGGTGCTTTCAGATATCTTTACAAATCACATCCCTTAAGGTCGGGTTACTCCGCGCGGAGGTGAGGTGAGATGGAGCTAGCAGCATTTATATCCAGACTGTAGGGGGCAGCATAGGGTCTGCATGCATCCAACACCACACCATTTTAGAAGCAGAAATCACTGTTTACGTTTTTTCACTGCATCCTCGTCTTTTCTGAGTCTGACAACAATTACAAACAATATTTTGATCACAGTGGTCTCTACGGGCCGTATCGTAAAGATGTCTGTACTCACGAACATCTCATAAACTACGAGCTCTTGACAGTCCGCCATATTTTTCTATGCATGACCGTCTTGTGTCCACACGGAGGGTGCTGTTGCTGTAATAATGTAATTTGGCCGTGTGGACCTCACTGACGCATCAAGCAGGGCCGGATTTAGCCAGAACTGCAAAGGGGTACAGGTAGAATATATGGGGGGTGGGGGTGTGTGTGCTAGGAATTTTTCAGGTGTCACATCCCCCAGATCCTTAAAATGCATAGAAAACTATGCTATCATCATCACAGTTCTTCTATCCATATATCTACAGTGGGGCAAAAAAGTATTAGTCAGCCACCGATTGTGCAAGTTCTCCCACTTAAAATGATGACAGAGGTCAGTAATTTACATCATAGGTACACTTCAACTGTGAGAGACAGAATGTGAAAAAAATCCATGAATTCACATGGCAGGATTTTTAAAGAATTTATTTGTAAATCAGGGTGGAAAATAAGTATTTGGTCACTTCAAACAAGGAAAATCTCTGGCTCTCACAGACCTGTAACGTCTTCTTTAAGAAGCTTTTCTGTCCTCCACCCGTTACCTGTATTAATAGCACCTGTTTGAACTCATTATCTGTATAAAAGACACCTGTCCACAGCCTCAAACAGTCAGACCCCAAACTCCACTATGGCCAAGACCAAAGAGCTTTCGAAGGACACCAGGAAAAGAATTGTAGACCTGCACCAGACTGGGAAGAGTGAATCTACAATAGGCAAGCAGCTTGGTATGAAAAAATCAACTGTGGGAGCAATTATCAGAAAACGGAAGACATACAAGACCACTGATAATCTCCCTCGATCTGGGGCTCCACGCAAGATCTCATCCCGTGGGGTCAAAATGATCATGAGAACGGTGAGCAAGAGTCCCAGAACCACACGGGGGGACCTGGTGAATGACCTGCAGAGAGCTGGGACCACAGTAACAAAGGTCACCATCAGTAACACACTACAACGGCAGGGAATCAAATCCTGCAGTGCCAGACGTGTTCCGCTGCTGAAGCCAGTGCATGTCCAGGCCCGTCTGAAGTTTGCCAGAGAGCACATGGATGATACAGCATAGGATTGGGAGAATGTCATGTGGTCAGATGAAACCAAAGTAGAACTTTTTGGTATAAACTCAACTTGTCGTGTTTGGAGGAAGAAGAATACTGAGTTGCATCCCAAGAACACCATACCTACTGTGAAGCATGGGGGTGGGAACATCATGCTTTGGGGCTGTTTTTCTGCTAAGGGGACAGGACGACTGATCCGTGTTAAGGACAGAATGAATGGGGCCATGTATTGTGAGATTCTGAGCCAAAACCTCCTTCCATCAGTGAGAGCTTTGAAGATGAAACGTGGCTGGGTCTTCCAACACGACAATGATCCCAAACACACCGCCCGGGCAACAAAGGAGTGGCTCCGTAAGAAGCATTTGAAAGTCCTGGAGTGGCCTAGCCAGTCTCCAGACCTCAACCCCATAGAAAATCTGTGGAGGGAGTTGAAAGTCCGTGTTGCTCGGCGACAGCCCCAAAACATCACTGCTCTCGAGAAGATCTGCATGGAGGAATGGGCCAAAATACCAGCTACTGTGTGTGCAAACCTGGTAAAGACCTATAGTAATCGTTTGACCTCTGTTATTGCCAACAAAGGTTATGTTACAAAGTATTGAGTTGAATTTTTGTTATTGACCAAACACTTATTTTCCACCCTGATTTACAAACAAATTCTTTAAAAATCCTGCCATGTGAATTCATGGATTTTTTTTTCACACTCTGTCTCTCACAGTTGAAGTGTACCTATGGTGTACCTATGATGAAAATTACTGACCTCTGTCATCATTTTAAGTGGGAGAACTTGCACAATCGGTGGCTGACTAAATACTTTTTTGCCCCACTTTATATTTTCTTTTTATCCTGGCACTACCATCTATCTATCTATCATCTATCTATCTATCTATCTATCTATCTATCTGTCTGTCTGTCTGTCTGTCTGTCTGTCTGTCTGTCTGTCTGTCTGTCTGTCTGTCTGTCTGTCTGTCTGTCTGTCTGTCTATCTATCTATCTATCTGTCTGTCTGTCTGTCTGTCTGTCTGTCTGTCTGTCTGTCTGTCTGTCTGTCTGTCTGTCTGTCTGTCTGTCTGTCTATCTATCTATCTATCTATCTATCTATCTATCTATCTATCTATCTATCTATCTATCTATCTATCTATCTATCTATCTATCTATCTATCTATCTATCTATCTATTGTCTGTCTGTCTGTCTGTCCGTCTGTCCGTCTGTCTGTCTCACATCTAGCTTTACTGAATATTCCAGCCATGGTCTCCCACACTACCAGGCAGGACAGAATGAGCGCGTTCTCCCCAAAGAGCGGTGGGTTGGGATGGTGCACTACTGTTCAGGCCTGCGTCGCCCACAGTGGCGGCTGGACTGGCAGGGACGGGGACGGCATGGGCTTTCTGTAACTAGTTCTGGTGCGGCTCCAGACAGAGGGGGGGGGGGGGGGGGGGTGTTGTGGCAAGTTGAGAAGCTGCACCCGACTAGCCGACTTCTGCTGCTACTGTCCTAGCACTGTTGCTAGGTTTAGCAACCAGAAACCTGCGCATGCCGACTTTGTTCACTTCAGATTACAAATGAAAGAAGAGAACGAGAAAACGAACATCTTTAGAAAAAGAGTAACCAAATAATTCCATTGACCGACAGCGTACGAAAACTTCACAGTGTCTGCGTCTGTGTGTGTTGCTGGTGACTGTCTGGGAGTTATGAAGCGAGATGGCAGAGAGCGAAGTGCAGCGACATGCATCTACCAATCAGCAGCTACTTTGAATGAGGGAGAGGGAGCACTCTGACCCTTTTTCATCAAATGTTTTTAAATTTGGGATTTCTACATGTCATCACATTTGGGGGGCATTGCCCCTCCTTGCCCATGCCTACATCTGGGCCCAGTCAAGCATAAATCACCCTTCTGACAGGGGGGATGATCATGTTTTTGCCTTTTAGGAAAATAAACAACAGCTAAACAACAATGCAAGATACACTGCTCAAAAGATAAAAGGAACACTTTAACTACACCATGTAACTCCAAGTCTCACTTGTCATCGTCGTCGTCTTCCTCCGCTTATCCGGGTCCGGGTCGCGGGGGCAGCATCCCAGCTAGGGAGCTCCAGACCGTCCTCTCCCCGGCCACCTCCACCAGCTCCTCCGGCAGGACCCCAAGGCCTTCCCGGACCAGATTGGAGATGTAACCTCTCCAACGTGTCCTGGGTCGACCCGGGGGCCTCCTGCCGGCAGGACATGCCCGAAACACCTCCCCAGGGAGGCGTCCAGGAGGCATCCTGACCAGATGCCCAAACCACCTCAACTGACTCCTTTCGATCCGGAGGAGCAGCGGTTCTACTCCGAGTCCCTCCCGAATGTCCGAGCTCCTCACCCTATCTCTAAGGCTGAGCCCGGCCACCCTACAGAGGAAACTCATTTCGGCCGCTTGTATCCGCGATCTCGTTCTTTCGGTCATTACCCAAAGCTCATGACCATAGGTGAGGATTGGGACGTAGATCGACCGGTAAATCGAGAGCCTGGCTTTCTGGCTCAGCTCCCTCTTCACCACGACAGATCGGCTCAGCGTCCGCATCACTGCAGACGCCGAACCAATCCGCCTGTCGATCTCCCGATCCCTCCTACCCTCACTCGTGAACAAGACCCCGAGATACTTAAACTCCTCCACTTGAGGTAGGACCTCTCCCCCGACCCGGAGTTGGCAAGCCACCCTTTTCCTTTTCAAGTCTCACTTGTGTAAAATCAAACTGTCCTCTTAGGAAGCAACACTGGTTCACAGTCAGGGTTGCTGTTGTTGTGAAGGAGAGCTTCTGCAGGTGGTCACCAAGGACCACTCCTCGGTTGCTCTACTTTCTGGCTGATGTCTTTGTCACTTTAAATGCACTAGTGGTAGCTTCAGATGGCATCTACAACCCACACAGGGGCTCAGGTAGTGCAGCTCATCCAGGATGGGGCATCGATGTGAGCTGTGGTTAGAAGGCTTGTGTCTGTCAGCGTAGTGTCCAGAGAATGGAGGTGCTACCAGGAGACAGGCCAGTACATCAGCAGGCCGAAGAAGGGCAACAACAGCAGCAGGACCACTACCTCCACATTTCTGTGCACTATTGAGCCTCATCCGACCTTGTTGCATTGCATCACAGCTGGATCAGCCTGTAGTGTGTTTTCCATCAGACCCTTTGGTGTGGCTCCAAACCCAGACCTACACGAGTTCATACACTTGATTGATAATCGTTGTGATTTAGTTGTCAGCACATTCAACTATGTAAACCACAAATAAATCAATAAGAATATTTCATTCATTCAGATCTTGAGGGCAACAGTAGCTCAAGCGGTACAGCGTCCAGTAATCGGAAGGTTGCAGGTTCGATCCCGGCTCCTGACAGAGAAGTCTGCTGTTGTGTCTTTGGGCAAGACACTTAACCCACCTTGCCTACTGGTGGTGGTTAGGGACGGGTGGCACCAGCGCTCAGACGCCAGTGTGTGTGTGAATGGATGAATGACACAGGAGTGTAAAGCGCTTTTGAGTCCCCTGACTCTAAGAGGCGCGACACGAGTGTGGGACGTTTGTCATCTAGGATGTCTTCTTCCCTTCAGTGTTTAGCCGTCTATTCTATTCTATTCTATTCTATTCTATTCTATTCTATTCTATTCTAGTCTTTTCTTGTCTATTCTATTCTATTCTATTCTATTCTATTCTATTCTATTCTATTCTAGTCTATTCTAGTCTATTCTATTCTATTCTAGTCTATTCTAGTCTATTCTAGTCTATTCGTTGTTAAGAGGCACAAAACACGTTTGAAGCTCATTTGTTTTCAAAATTTGGTAAACCAGCTTTAAACAAGCGGATTTTTAATTATCACCAGAAGTCCCTCAAATATTGAAATACACATATTGTTTATCGCGATAAATATTCCAATATTAGTGCTAATATTCCTTGTTAGTTTCTGGCCTCTCTCCGTGATAAGCTCCTCGGTAACTAAGTCCTTAACCCTTACCCAACGTTTAAATTTTCTAACGTTAAAGTCATTAGAGCACAAAAAAATGCACTTAGAAAGCTTCCTTTAGAAATATTATATAATATTTCATAAGTCCCAATTTTTTTACATGAATTTCATCCTTGGCTTCAGCCCTAACAAAATATAATAAAATATGTGTGTGTTTCTCAGATTTAACCCCTTCATTGCCAGGTTTATTAGCAAAACCCGAAGTTTGAAAACTGTACAAAAAATGAAAAAATCAAATCATTTTTTGTGTGTTATGTCCAGATTAACTTTTTTGTGGGTAAGTTGTCACAGCCTTGGAGTGTCACAAATAGGCATAAAAATATTTTTTGTTCACTTTGTAGTTTTTGTGTAATGTCATATTTTCTAAAATACTCACGTTAAAGTCATTAGAGCACAAAAAAATGCACTTAGAAAGCTTCCCATAGAAATATTATATAATATTTCATGAGTCCGAATTTTTTTACATGAATTTCATCATTGGCTTCAGCCCTAACAAAATATAATAAAATATGTGTGTGTTTCTCAGATTTAACCCCTTTATTGCTAGGTTTATTAGCAAAACCCGAAGTTTGAAAACTGTACAAAAAATGAAAAAATCAAATAATTTTTTGTGTGTTATGTCCAGATTAACTTTTTTGTGGGTAAGTTGTCACAGCCTTGGAGTGTCACAAATAGGCATAAAAATATTTTTTGTTCACTTTGTAGTTTTTGTGTAATGTCATATTTTCTAAAATACTCACGTTAAAGTCATTAGAGCACAAAAAAATGCACTTAGAAAGCTTCCCATAGAAATATTATATAATATTTCATGAGTCCGAATTTTTTTTACATGAATTTCATCCTTGGCTTCAGCCCTAACAAAATATAATAAAATATGTGTGTGTTTCTCAGATTTAACCCCTTTATTGCCAGGTTTATTAGCAAAACCCGAAGTTTGAAAACTGTACAAAAAATGAAAAAATCAAATCATATTTTGTGTGTTATGTCCAGATGACCTTTTTTGTGGGTAAGTTGTCACAGCCTTGGAGTGTCACAAATAGGCATAAAAATATTTTTTGCTCACTTTGTAGTTTTTGTGTAATGTCATATTTTCTAAAATACTCACGTTAAAGTCATTAGAGCACAAAAAAATGCACTTACAAAGATGACCAGTTGAACACTTTATTAAAGCACACGAACAAAGAAAAAGTGTGTGTGTGTGTGTGTGTGTGTGTGTGTGTGTGAGAGAGAGAGAGAGAGAGAGAGAGAGAGAGAGAAAGAGAGAGAAACACAGAGGGGAGTGAGCTAACAGCTGCAGGCTGAGCACACAACTGTTGAGTGCTCCTTGCACACAGCCTGTCCACATGCATGGTAAAAGCGTGCATGCACGCTCCTCTTCCCTCTGCAAAGGTGGCATCTTTTCTTTGTCTGCTCCTGGGCTGGACCTGGCTCCACTTGCTGCTGCACCTCCAACAGAGCTGCAGCGCTGCTGGACCGCGGCAAGCGAGTGCGCCTCGCCTGGGCTGGTCTCACCATGGAGGTCCCAAGCTCCTGCAAGAACAGCCTTCGACGGATGCTCCTCTTCTGTTGGTTCCAGGCCGGTTCCACAGACAGCCACAGGACCAGGGCATTGTAGGCGCTCACATCTAACATGTTGCAGAAGAGCGACATGGGCCAACGTCTGGTCTTGCGGCGGCAGCTGTATGTTGCAACGAGCTGGAATAAAAATAAATGAATAAATAAATTACATATGCAATTAGGTTGGTGAATTATAATAAAACAAAATAAAATAAATAAATTACCTTGTCCAAGTTGTCAACTGCCCCTTTGCAGCGGTTGTAATCGATGATTACGGTCGGCTTCTGCTGCGGTCCCTCCTGGATCTGAACCTGATGGTGTTTGGTGCTGAGGAGCAGAACGTTCCGCCGGCGCTTTGGAATGTAGCTCACCGCGGTGGCGGTGGAGGTGAAGCCGAACAGGGAGGACAGAACCGCTCTGCTTTTCATCTGGAGCAGCTGTGGGGGCAACTCTGGCTTGTTGCGCCTAACTGTTCCCACAAGACAGATTTTTTTTTTAGCAGCTCCTCTCCAAGAACCAGCGAGGTGAAAAAATTGTCCGTGGTGACAGTGCGGCCGCTCAGACCCTCCGTGAGTTCCAGCACCACCCGCTTCCCTTGCCCCCTTTCTGCCGGGGCGTCTCGAGTCGTCTTGCCCAGATAGGGAATAATCCCCCAGGCATAAGAAGTGGCCACATCGCACACCACCCACAGCTTGATGCCATATTTTGCCGGTTTTGAGGGCATGTACTGCTTGAAGTTGCAGCGACCTCTGAATCCGACGAGCTGTTCATCAACGCAGACATCTTCACCGGGGTTGTAGGCGAGAGGGAGCCGGGCCGCCCAGAGGTCCCACACTTCCCGCAGGGGAGCGAGCTTGTCCTGCTGCACCAACCGGCGGGCTGCCCTGGTCAAGCGGTCATCAAAGCGCAATGTTGCAGTCAGCATGTGGAATCTTCCCAAACTCATCGTGGCTCTGAATATCGGCCTCCCCGTTTCCTCCCCCCAGAGGCTGGCAGATGATTCCCCACGGGAACGGTGCACACCAGCGAGGATGAGCAACCCAAACAATGCCCGGAGTTCCACGCGGTCAACGTCTGTCCAATCGTCATATTTTCTTCTTCCCTCTATATTGATGTATTTTATTATTACATCTAGGATTGTTGTAGTTAAAAAAAAAATCGAAGCTGTCCTCAATAGTTTGGATGTAGCTGACAGCGAGGCGGGTGATCCCACAATGGCGGACGTCTGGAGCCCGAAAGGGGATCCTGGTGTTGGGTGTCGGGGACCAGGCGATCCCGCTCTTTGATTGCCACAAAGGATGGTCCCATCTCTCCTCTGCAGCAACCACCTCCTCATCTGAACCTTCTTCCATTTCTTCCCCTGAATCAGGCCCTGGGGTAAAGGCCTGATCTTCAGCCTCTTCATCCGAACAAGAGCTGTCATCCGTGGATGAGGATGAGGCTGACTCTCCCTCTTCCTCAAGCTGCTGAAACACCTCCAGGGCTTTATTCACATTGAATCTTCTTCTCATGGTTGCGGTTCAAAGAAATGAATCCTGATCTGAGTCTCATATATGTA
>NC_091751.1:69780164-69782664 GCF_043380555.1 Nothobranchius furzeri | reverse complement strand
AGCTTACAGGTGTGGCATATCAAGGGGCTGATTAGACAGCATGAATAATGCACACGTGTGTCTTAGACTGCCCACAATAAAAGGACACCCTGCCAATAAAAGAAAACCAGTGGCCTGTGGAACGTTGGTCCACTCTTCTTCAGTAGCTGTGTGAAGTTGCTGAATGTTGACAGGAAGTGGATCACACTGTCGTATGCACCGATCCAGAGCGTCTCAAACACGCTCAATGGGTTACATGTCTGGTGAGTATGCTGGCCATGCAAGAACTGGGATGTTTTCAGCTTCCAGGAATTGTGCACAGATCCTTGCAATATGGGGCCGTGCGTTCATGCTGCAACATGAGGTGATGGTCATGGATGAATGGCACAACAACGGGCCTCAGGATCTCATCATGGTACCTCTGTGTTTGTTGTCCATACCAGTACCCCACCGCCACCATGGGCCACTCGTTCCACAACACGGACTTCAACGTAAAACGCTCACCCACACGACGCCACACATGCAGTCTGCCATCTACCCTAAACAGTGAGAACCGGGACTCATCTGTGAACAGAACACCTCTCCAACGTGCCAAGCGCTGTCAAATGTGAGTGTTTGCCCTCTCAAGTCGGTTACGACGACAGACTGCAGTCAGGTCCAGACCCTGATGAGGATGACGAGCATGCAGATGAGCTTCCCTGAGACGGGTTCTGACAGTTAGTGCTGAAATTCTCTGGTTATGCAAACCGATTGTTGCTGCAGCTGTCCGAGTGGCTGGTCTCTGGTGATCCTGGAGGTGAACATGCTGGATGTGAAGGTCCGGGGCTGGTGTGGTCACACGTGGTTTACGGTTGTGAGGCCGGTTGGATGTACTGCCAAATTCTCTGAAATGTCTTTGGAGACGACTTATGGTAGAAAATGAACATTCATTTCACGGGCAAAAGCTCTGGTAGACATTCCTGCAGTCAGCATGCCAATTGAACGTTTCTTCAATGGCTGTGACATCTGTGGCACTGTGCTGTTTAATCAAACCGCACATTTCAGGGTGGCCTTTTGTTGTGGGCAGTCTAAGGCACACCTGCACATTATTCATGCTGTCTAATCAGCCCCTTGATGTGCCACACCTGTGAGCTGGGATGGGTTATCTTGGTAAAGGAAAGGTGCTCGCTATCACACATGTAGACAGAGTTCAGAACAATATTTGAGAGTCAAGGATGTTTTGTTTCTGTAGGTAAAGTTTCAGATGTTTGAGCTCAACTGGTGAAAAATGGGAGCAAAAACAAAAGTGTTGCGTTTATATTTTTATTCAGTGTAAGAATGACACTTCTGTTAAAGGTTTCATGTAAGGCTGGCTACAGGCTACTGATAGTCAGCTAGCACCCATGATCTGAAGTGGGGAAGTCTATGTTTGAACTGGTTTGGCTGTTTGTTGCCACCAGCAGCAGCTCAGGACTTTCTCTCTCTGGGTTTGTTTCTGCTCCTACCCTAACCCTTTACTCCCAGGTTTCAGGTGTTAGTCAGACCCTCACCTTTTGTTTTGCTGGGTGTTCATGTCGGGTTTAGGATTCTCTGCCTGTGAGCTGCTTTTAGTTGGTCACTAAAACTGTAAAATTTATTATTCGCCTCATCTGCGTTTTGGGTTCTCCACATCAGAACAGAACACCATTTGCATGGGGTAACAGTTCTGCAGTTCACCTAATTATACAACTCCTCATTTTCATTATGAAAGATGAAGTTGATCAAATCCTGCAGCTTATCTGCCAGACGGGAATAATTCAGAATTATTTAATCCTAATTTACTGATTAAAATAAACACAAAACAATAATGTTGAGAAATTTTTGAGTTCTATTATCTACCATCCCACCCTGCAGCACCTTCGGCTGTGCCCACTGTCCATCTGATGCGCTCCACCTCAGACACCCTCAGCCTGTCATGGCTGCCCCCGGAGAAACCCAATGGCGTCATCCTCGACTATGAGATTAAATACCAGGAGAGGGTAAGCTGCTCGTTACTTTTGCACGCCAGATTCAGGAAACTGGACCCTGACTTGCTGTTTAATGATTCTATCTGAACATTTAAATGTGATGTGGGCGCTGAGTCTTGCTGCTGCAGAGGTGAGCTGGTGGGACATAGCGAGACTGTTTCATGACTTCTACTGATAAAAACCTGGACTTGTTGATCTTCTAGTACCGCGTTAAAGGGGCTTTTCACCTATTCAGAAAAATTTGTGCGTGAAAGTTTTGCACATGGATCCGAGCGCATTTCCTTTGCACATCCCAATAAATGTGGGATTGTGCAACCATGAGGGAATACGTCCCCACTGGGAATATTAATGTTTTGTTCAAATGGACACACAGCGCGGGTGTCACCTCAAACGCCTCCAGTCTCCTCTGGGTCATCCTTACACACCTTTTTATAAACCGTTCCACCCCAGCGTCTAGACTCGACCCCGGGAAGCACTTGAGGTGCTTCGTGCTTGTGCTGCTGGAGATGCTAAAGCTTTTAAATGAACAAAATGTA
>NC_091751.1:69737664-69775164 GCF_043380555.1 Nothobranchius furzeri | reverse complement strand
AATAACATAATAAAAATAAAAAATAAATAAAAAAAATAAGTAAAATAAAATAAACTAAAATAAAGTAAAGTCCAATAAAAAATAAAAATAAATACATAATAATAATACATAGAATAATTAATTAAATAAAATAAGTAATAAAATGAAATAAACAAAATACAATAAAATAAAATAAAGTACAGCAAAGTAAAATAAAGTACAATAAAATAAAATAAAATAATAAATTAAAATAAATTACAATTTTTTTTAAATAGAATTCCATACAATTAAATAAACACTGTATGTTGTAACTGTTTGAATTATTAGATGAACCTAATTTTCAGTGTTGAATCGTTTTTACTTAGCATGCTGAAAGTTAATTGCACAAAAACATCCTTTTGATTGTAGGCAACAACCGTCTCCAGCCATGCTGCCGGGCAGTAATTATGTGCAGTGCTGCTCTGAGCGAAGCTCTGATATCAGCCTGCAAACATTGTTGTAATGTCTCCGTCAGCGGGAGGATGTTGTGGAGTTAGCATGCTAACATGGAGTGAAAATACTGCAGCCATCAGAATAAACTAGTAGGCAGGACTGTGTGTCCACAAGAATATCCAGCAGAAATCAGCGGTTGCTCTCCTGAACTCACATTTATTTATTCTACTGAGGGTGTTCAGGGCTTGTCCTGCCAGAGGTTTTGGTCGTTCAGCACAAACTCACAGAGCTTATTTCATATTAAACACAAAAACAAGTCAAAATACTAAGAACATCTGATCTAAATCATAGGCTCGAGGCAGTTTGTGTCGTCAGTCTCATAAAAAAACTTCCTTCTTTATTCCTGAAAATGTGTTCAATTTTTTGTCTAAAAACTTTTAGTCTTCTGACAGAAAAACAGGACAAATCTGTTTTTTTTTTTTTTTTTTTTCCATTTTTCCCCTCATGGACCAAATTCACAGCCGTAGTAAATAAACCACTTAGCAGGAGACGTGAGGAGGCTATAATCCGGGCTTTGTGATGCTGAGAATAAGGATTTTTAATCTGTGTGAATTATTCTGACGTTTTTAATACGACGCCTCGCGGCGCTTCAGAGTAACTGTTGATCTTTCATCTTCTGTGCTGCCACGGACAGAACCTCTGAGATTTATTCATACAGACACAATTTCTCTCAGTTTCTCCTGGAGTCAAGGTCTACATTGACCCCTTCACCTACGAGGATCCCAACGACGCCATTCATGAGTTCGCCAAAGAGATAGACATCTCCTGTGTGAAAATCGAAGAAGTCATCGGTGCAGGTAAGCATCACAGAAGGACGTGGTTGTCATGGCGCTGGAGGATGGGCTCCGACAGGAGAGCCTCCACGTCCTGGTCTTGTTTAGGGAACATTCCTTCACTTGACTCGAAATGTTTCTCTCAACTCTTGTTTACCAAGTAACAATGCTGTATTTGTATCATGTATAACTGTGGAGGCGTGTGCTTAGTGACACGAATGTTCACTTTCATCAGGAAGAACCGAATTATACATAGGGATGGGTACCGAATTCTGTACTTTTTAAGGTACCGACCGAATTCCACAGTACCGACCGAGCACCGATTCACGTCATTTCAAACGGTGCCTCGTTTCGGTACCCGTCCTTCATAACGAGAACTTGCCAAGACAGCTGCGCATGCGCAAGAGCGTTATGTCGTCGGTCGCTGCGAGCGAGTTGTAAACAGAGCAGCATGGTAGAAAGAACGCACGCTAAAGCTTGGGTCCACTTCACTAAATGTGATGGGTAACTGGGTGATGATGAAACCAGCGACAACGATCTAAGTGAGACATCCTCATCTTAATCTGCTCCGGTAGGTAAATAAAATGTTTAAGATAACGTTAGCTTGATATGTTAGCTTCCGTCCTGCTAATGGTGCGTTCGCTTTCTCCTCGGAACTCCGATTTTCTGACGAGAAGAACATGAACGCGCTCTAAAGCTTGGCTTCACTTTACTAAATGCGACGGGTGATTGGGTGAAGATGAAACCAGCGACAACGATCTAAGTGTGAGGCATCATCGTTTTAATCTGCTCCAGCAGCTAAATAAACTGTTTAAGATAACGTTAGCTTGATATGTTAGCTTCCATTGCCACCGTTGTTATCAGCTAATGGTGCGTTCGCTTTCTCCTCGGAAATTCTAACTTCCCAGTAGGAAAAATCAATTGAAAAAGGACGGCAAAAGGAATGAAGACACACAGTAAATTTAGTTCACAGTAAAGATGTTTGCTTCAGTTTAATTATCAGCTTATAAAACTACAAGGACCATGTTAAAATACAAACAGTTGTATGTTATTTATCGTGATATTTATCAAATATGGTTATATATTGAGAAAAATATATATGTAATTATAAAAGTGAATTAAAATATTAAACACTCAAAAGTATCGAAAATTGGTACCGTTAAGTACCGGTATCGATTCCTAGGTACCGGGAATTAGTACCGGATCGATTCAAATGTCAAAGGTACCCATTCCTAATTATACATGTCAGCTGTTAGGTTTTAGGGTCGCCATACTTTCTGCGACTGTTTGTAATAGGTATACTTCTTTCTGCACAACACCAGCTGTCAGCAGCTTACCTTAACCAGCATTACCAATGCTACTGCTAGCAGCCTCTTCCTGTAACTATTCTGGTTCATGTTTCAGGAGCTGAAGTAAAAAATAGTTTTGCCGACAATCTTCCAACTTCCTGCTTTGTGACTCTCTTTATGGCGTCTTGGCTGCTGATTGGCTCGTATCTCTACCTCAGGTGTGCAGCGAGGCTAGGATGTTTAAAAGCACAGGTGAAAACTAAACCCTGTGACCCTTTTCCCAGGTGTTCTCCAGCTCTGGGGCGAGGGGAACAGGAAGAGCTGATGTGATGTTTAACTGGACCTCACCGCACCGTCTGGTCGTGCTCGTCCAGCTTCTGTCTCCACCTAAATGCTTTGCTTTGTCTCTCTCTCTCCCCGTCTCCGATAACGCATCCGTACTCAGGCACCTTACGAAAAACTCCCAAGTACTTTGCCCGACCTTTGTCTCCGTGCACGACTCCTAGGTTCCACTCTCGATTGATAGCAGTCACTCCCTCTCTTCCCAACGTCTTTGACCCTTGACCCCTCACCTCTCATTGATTCCTCTTCTTTTCTAAATTGGTCCCACGCTGAAGCCGACCCTCAGCTCTCTCAAGTCAACTCCTTCACTTCCCAAATCTGACCAGTAATGCTCCCTCTTCCTGCATTCCCCTCCACCTCTCCTCATCTCCCCTCTCCGCACTCAACCCCTCCCACATCAACCTCACCCCCCCCCCCTTCTCCCGCCACTTCATTCCATCGCTTCAGGTGAATTTGGCGAGGTATGCCGCGGTCGTCTCAAGCAGGCTGGGCGCAGGGAAATGGTTGTGGCCATCAAGACGCTGAAGGCCGGCTACACGGAGCGTCAGAGACGGGACTTCCTCGCCGAGGCCTCCATCATGGGTCAGTTCGACCACCCTAACGTGATCCGGCTGGAGGGCGTCCTGACCCGAAGCTGCCCCGTCCTCATCATCACCGAGTTCATGGAAAACGGAGCTCTAGATTCCTTCCTCAGGGTGAGTGCAGCAACAGATGCACGTAGGAGCACCTCTGACAGGGAAGGCTTTACTTCCTGTTGGTGTCAAAGCTGAGGGGAACAAACACAGGCAGTCAGCCACGGTACCTCTGGGTGATCAGGCTGTTTTACTCCCTGTAAAACGCCCCGAGGCGTTTACGTGCTGACTGATGGAGATTAAACGTGCAACAGAGCACTCGGAGACAGGCCCGTCGTCTTTGCCTGACGTGTCTGAGTGATGCTGGCAGCCGCTCCGATGTACAAACTCCTGCAGGAAGACTTGTCACACGCAGACCTTTGGTTGATGAGTTGGTATTAGAGGGTTCTTGTTCAACCACATTACAGATCAGAGTTCTCTGTTCAGAGCGAACCACCTACACCAAACGCTGAGCAACAGCAGGAGGTGTAATGAGATGTCACTAGGTAAACGTTCAGCTGCGTGAGGGCCATTACATGTCATTTACATTCGGTAGAGCATGTTTCCATGCACGGCTGCTCTGTGAAGGCGTCTGTCTGGTGAGGCTGGGAAGCTAAATGAGGTCATTTGGTCCTGGATATGACTCAGACGCGCTGCTTTGGGTTCCGTCAGCGACGCTGGAGCCGGTGTCATCCTCAACTCATTTGGTTTCCTCTGATCTAAAATGATGGATTGATTATGGTTTTACTGCCGGTCCTTTCCTTCTCTTTATCTTTGCATTTACCATTTATGTAGCTTATTTCAATACCTGGTTAGATGATGATGTTTTTGCCTGTCTGGTTGGTCTCCTCACACCTGGTAGACATTAGTCAACACAGTAATGCTGGAGATGTGCAGCTTACCAAATTAATGTTTCAGTCTCAGCTTTAAGCAGTTTGGTTTTGTCACATCAGTGTTTATTTAACACGTACAGCGTCAAACCGCTAGGTTCCTGGCAGGCACGACACGCAGGGAGCACGTTACTCCGGTACTGGAATTTGTGCACAGGCCCCCTGTGCACTTCATGGTGAAATTCGGTGTTAAGCTTGGTGTTTAAAGCTCTTCAGGGAACTGCTCCTCTGTACCCGGAGACTTTTGAACAGGCATTCTTCATCAAGAGCCCTCCGTTCAGCTGATATGGACTTGTAGGTGGTTTCGCGTTCCCGGTGTAGGTCGGGGGGGTCGTGCATTCTCAGTGTTGGCTCCGAGGCTGTGGAATGGTGTTTAACTGTGCGCCAGTCACCCTCATAGCTGATTTAAAATCCCGTCTGAAGATGCGTTCTTATGTCATGGCTTTCCAACAGCAGATGTCATAGCGGGCTTCTTTGTCCAGTATGTAATGTGGTCTTTTTATTGTGTTTAATGTTTTTTATGGTTGCCTTTATACCGTTTCTACATGTGTTTCCTATTGCTTCTTGTATTGCTCAGCACCTTGGGCATCCGATAAGGTTGCAGAAGGGGCCTTATAAATAAAGGGAAATGAAAAATAAATAAAAAATTAAACATGATTACAGAATTAATCGTTCGCTGAAAACCAATGACACAAAGCAACTAGGTTGGAATCAGAAGTTTTCAGCTGCTTTTTGAAGTGGCAGAGGAGTCAAGTGCCACCCTGTAGAGGATCTTCAGAAACCATGTCTGAAGGCTCTACTCTTACATCTTGTGTTTTATGTTAAAGCTAAGCTGGCAGAACGAGGGGAAAACACACTGGGGACACATGCTTTCCGTTATGAACCACAATCACTCTGTGACCCTACGTCTAGAAATATTTTTCTGTATGATTTTCTTTTCAAGCATTGGAACGTCTAAACATTATCTCCCTGTTTGTACCTCTGGGCTCCCACAGCAGCTCTTCCCTCCCTTTATAGCAGCGCTGCCCTTATCTGTTTCATATGACTGACTGATCTAGTAAAAATTGAAGTTTAGCTAGTTGGTGTTTTCAACTACTGTGTGATTTTTATGAGGTACATTTCCCATATGTGGTGGTAGATGTGTGCCTGTTGTCCTTCGGGAGTGCTGCAGGAGGACACACAGGGATTTATGGGGGTTGGATGAGGAAAACGAAATAAAGAAAGTCAATCTGTGTTTAGTGATCAGTTTAGTTTGACGTGAACACGACAAACACGCATTCTTGACAATCCCTGTCACTGTGTAAAAAAACGTGTAGAAATATAAACGAACAACGTGTGTTATTAGGGGAATAGCGGGTGAGCGGTGTTGATGCATGATTGCGCATGCACCGTGAGCGGTTCTGATACTTTTTGCGATACCCTCACGAGGGACGAGCAAAATATCAAACACGCCAGAAGTCCGTGCGAGCTCACGACTGCTGATCGGCAGCTGGTCACGTGGTGTTAATCGCCTCTCGTAACCCCCTGTACACTACACGACGCTCAGCGCAAAACTCGCCCTGATCTCGTGGATTCTCGCACGAGTGGAAAATCGGCTCAAAAAAGTGAAAAAGTCCCACAGTGTACGCCCGGCTTTAGTCTGTAAGGGCTCCTCCAGGCAGGACTATAACTCTGCTGGCTGAAAGAAAATTAGTTTTAATAAATTATAATTTGGGTCATTAATTATATATTTGTCTTTTGTTCCATGAAGTTGGCTTCTCGGAATAATGTGGCCCCTTTTATTTATTCTGTGTCAACCCAGGTTATGATGTTTCACTTAGCCATTTATAACGTGTTACGGATTTTCAGAAACACCCTGATGTTTAGGGCTGTTTAAGAAAACAATGAAACTGTGGAGAATCAGCATTTCACATTCGGGATAATTATTTTTTATTTATTTGTTTATCTGGACTACAGCCCAGTGGGCCTGACTGGGAGCTTCTTCTAGACTTTGACTCAGGGGAGTGAGATGTTCCCACGCCTGCAGCCTCACTGATGAATGGGATCTGAGATGGAGCCACTAAATATCACTGCTGATGTTTAATGCTGACTCAAAAGACCAAAACTAATCCCTTCACATTTCCAGATGTAAACCGTCTTCAACTGTGTAAAATTGTTTTAGTCCATTAGAAAAATGTGTGACTCCAGCGTTGTTTTCACAGATAAAATACGTCTCTCCTATTTGTGACCTGGACTAAATCTACTCTGCCCTTTTATTAGTCATGGGACAACTATTTAGTCGGTTTGCCTACAGAAGTGGGAAATGTGGAGATGTTAACAAGCAGGTTTTAAGATTTGGTCTTCTGTAAGCACATCCTGTGTTTTTTTATTTTTGTTTATTTGCAATAGGGGTTGTATGAACTAGTCGACTAGTCAACGTCACGGCTCTGTAGTGACTTTTTATGCCTGTCATCGACTAGTCGCTGTCACGTGATAATGAGCGACAAGATGCAGTCCTCGGAAAAGACAGCAGGTGACGAGCTCCTGCGCGTCGGGAGGCAACGCGCTGTGCCAGAGCGTCGGTACTGACACCCGCCGTAAAACGGACATTTAACCAAATTGTGACCTTTACCCTCTTGCAATTTAACCTTCCCCTCACCCCCATCCTAACCTTAACCAGCTTGCGCATGCAAAGCTCTGATCGTTGACACGCTCCAGTCATCTGCGTCCTGAGCACGGCCACAGTAACATTATCAAATCAGGTGTCGCCACCTCAAAAACTAATTTAACACGCGATCGTTCATGTCAGCTCATTTCCTTTTATGTTTTCTGTCTTTTATTTGTGCCTGATGTGTTTCGCTGCTGTGGAGCAGGGCGCATCACCTGTTTTGTCCTCCAATAACTTCACCGCACCGATGCGGCCGGCGAGCAGCGGCACTCCGCTGTTTTTGCGGTCGGTAGATCTTTTAGAACTGCAGTTCAAAGGTAACTCATGAGGTGAATATATATGAACCCAGGTAGCAGTTTTTCTTTAGGATTGAGAGGAGATGCAGGAAGATAATAAACAGGCAGGACAGAAAAATAGTCAAATAAAAACAAGTTAGTTTTTGTACCTGGTGGTTGCAACAAACAGACACCATTGAAGGTCATCAGAAGTGAGGAACAGAAAATGAAATAATTATTTTAATTGTTAGAGCAGCAGGAACTCTGAGAGGCTGCAGGCGCACTGCGCAGGGGGAGGGAGGAGAGAGCTGAAGTGGAGCAGTATAGATGCAGAAACTACCGCTGTTAAGAGATGTTTAAATTTTAAAATGTGGGCGCGATTTTAATTGTCAAAAACTCCAGCGAACCCCCACCCCCACCCCCCCCCCGCTTCAGGTGTATGACGTCATCAACGACTAGTCAAAGTCGACTCGATTTTCATTACTTGACAGTCGACTTTAAAAAAAATTTTGTCGCGCAACCCCTAATTTGCAACCAAAGGCAAACAAATACAGACCAATTTGAAATACTAACTGCTCACCTAATCTCATTTAAACCCAAAACCCAGAGGCAGATTCAGTCATTGTGGGTTTGATATTTGATTTTTGATTATTCAATGATAATAATAAACATACCTAGAATAGTAGATTCATTTGGATGTCTAAAATTACAAACTAATATATGACAGATGGAATGTTCTGTTAGATTTGGAATAATTTCATTATTAGAAAAGTCGGTCAGCGTCGTCATGCTGAAAACATGGACTTCATTCACGGACTCACCCATCTTGGCTGGCAACTGGGAAGGCTGTTGTTGGTTTAGCGTCCATGAAATAACAGTTGAGATAAAATATCAATGTTGCAAAGCGAATGGAGTCACAGGTAAAGTCACATTGCTGTTAGCCAATCAGAAGCAAGATGTCTAAATATCAGGAAGTAAGACTCTAAATTCTGCTGTCTGATGTTCAACTCTTTTGTGGCTAACTTCTACTTCCTGAAACAGGAGCACCAGAGTGTTTTCCCCCACACAAATGGACTCACAACCCTGCTGAAAAAATCTGCATGTGTTACCAGCATAAGTTGTGTTTTGGTGCTGGTTTAGCTGGTGGACCAGTATGCGGGTCCAAGTGTGGTGGTTCCGTATCTCATCACTAGCATCCCATGCTGGACTAGCATTGCGTGCTGGACCCATTGAGGCGTGACATCACGCACCCACACCCCTGCCCCCCAGCCCTCGGCTGTCACCCCCCATCAAATGACTGACCATTGTTTGTTTTTAGCTAAATAGCGACAACATGAAATCTATTAGCATGGTTAACACACGTAGAGCTGTAGTCTGCACAAGCAGACGAAAGAAGGTGTAACGTCACGAAATGGCCTTAGTTTCAGATTCAGTGTCAAATGCACAGGGAGGTCAACTTACCGTGGCTTTGCCACGTTTTGCTGTATTTTCCCTTGACAGGAGCCTGGAGTCTGCACTCAGCACTTTAATCAGATGACTTCATCAGCTGAGCGAAGCTTCATCAGATAATAAAGATGAACAGTAGCAGCCAAGGCCCTTCACAAGAGAACTGTTTTAGATAACTCTTTAGTCCCAGAAGAAAGAAGATTTCATAATTAAAAGTAATCATTTTAAAATTCAAAATAATCATGAAAGAAAGAAGATTTTATGATTTAAAAAAATCAGTACGTGTTGCATTGTAGAATTATAAGCAATGAAATGTCTCATTAATGTACTCAAGGGTTGTTTAAGTATGTTTACTGGATTAGGTCGTCACCATCTGCTCACACCAGACAGAGAGATAACACCAGTCTATAAAAACCAGTCGCTCTGCTTCCACCCAGAGAGAAAGTTCGAACCGTCAACAGTTCGACAGTCGGGAGAGCAAAGCTTTAGACTGGCCATCTTTAGCTACAGCCTCATTTTAACCAAAAGGATTTTGACACGTAGTCAAAACCTTAAACCTTTTTTGCACCTGCGAAGCTGAACAACGAGATAGTTTTCCTGCAGAACAAAGCTGACTCAAAGTCCTTCAGAGTTGATTTTAAGACGCTTGGTTCCATTCATCTATCGTTGTGACCCGGAGGCATCTGAGGACTGATTTGGTCGCATCGAGATTTCTCTATGAACCAGGTGCAGTGGGGTCGTCAGCTCCTGGACATCTCGGATCTAATCAGGGTCTCCAAATGGGGGAGGAAGACACAACGAGAAAGCATCTGTAGTTTAGATAGATAGTTTCTATAAGAAACAACTTTGCTTATATGCAAACCAATTTCTCTTTTATCCAGAACGCACCTCTCTGAAGATACGGAGATTCTGATTCATCATCTCATATTCACATATAGTTTTCAGACACCCATCTTTTAGTTCCATCCACTCACAGGATAATAGTTTAAACCATTTATCAAGTCTTAATTGTTTGTTAAATAAATTCTTATTTGTTTGCAAACACTGACTGGTTCTTGAATCATAAACAAAGTGTGAATGATCCCTTAATAATTAAAAGAATCCTAGAACCTTCTAATTAATCATCCTAATACCAAGCAAGGTGATGTTCTATAACTAATAGAGTATTACAGCAATCGGTCACAAGTAATGAGAATAAAACTAAAGAGCTCTAAGCCATTTATTTATCCAGCTACCTTCTATCTGATCCATTACAAAGGACAGTAAAGTCACATTTGAAAGGTTTCCAGCTGATTAAATGTGCTGAAGGCAGTGGTCAGGGCCGGCCCAACCCATTTTTTTGCCCAAGGCAAGATTACTCCTTGGCACCCCATCCATACTCTGAATGTAGGCAGGAGTCATGTGACACACACATACTCTCACACACACACACCTTTTTTTCTGCACAAACACAGCATTTAACCCTCCCACTGTCCTAATGGGTGACCCCATGAGGAAAGTTGACCATTGAGCAGGGTTGGTGGTTTATCCCTTGGGTCCACGTGGCAGGGGTGAGGAGTGAGCACCACCTCACCCCTGCCACGTGGACCTCAAGGGATAAACCACCAATCCTGCTCAGTGGTCAACTTTCCTCGCGGGGTCACACCCATAAAGACAGTGGGAGGGTTAAGGCCAGCAGCCATCTAAAGGATCACAACAGTTACATTTTTATATTTGAACAACAGCAACAAGAACAAGCAGCTCTGTTCCTGCAGCTATGGTAGCATCACATGACGGTGGTCTCACCTTAGGGTTGATGTTTATAAGAACAAGTCTGTTTAACATTGACTCATGCTGGATCTCAGGTATGTTTTTATCACTTGTATCAGGAGAAGCTCCTCTCTGCAGCAGCGGCTGTCACTGGCATTGTGGATAAACGCCGTTCAGTTTCTTTCCTCTTTGTGGAAATTCAAAGTCTCATAGGACCCTCTGTGGACCAACTCCACCTTCATTTACCAGACAGGTGAGATCAGTCAGCAGGCCTAAAGGAGCCTTGAGAGACTCGTCATGAACTTCAGGATGTGTTGACGGGTGTCAGGCTGCTGAGTTTATGGTCTGTCCCTTCAGCTGGAAGCAAATCAAATACACGTGTGAATATAGACATTAATCCTTCAGTGAGGTCACAGTGATGTAGAAATGACAGGACATCAGGTATTAAACACATCTGCATGGTGGTGCAGTGGTTAGCACTGTTGCCTCGCAGCACGAAGTTTGCAGGTTCGAAACTCGGCTGCGGCCTTTCTGGGTGGAGTTGCGTGTTCTCACCATGCATGCGTGGGTTTCCTCCGGGTACTCCGGCTTCCCCCACAGATCACAACATGACCTATAGGTTATAGATTGTACGTCGCTTAGGATGAACATCTGAAGTGTGGTTTCTCAGCGATTTTTCTGCATTAACCCGCAAAACATAGAAGAGATCCAGAAACGCCTTTGTTGGTTCAGCTGTGAGAAGTCCAGGCAGTTGTTAGCTTTGAGATGCTTATTTTGTTCATCTCCTCAAAGATGTGTTAGATAATATAAAGTAGTAATATCTAAATCCCCAGGTTTTATTTTGTTAGCTTAACTCATGAAGATACAGCTGTGGATAATGGCTGGCAGGCGTCACCCAGACGTAAACAGTACGTTTCAATGGGCCTACACAGTGGTTTGGGTTAGGGTGGACGGCCTGCATGTCCGCCCCGGCCTGTGCGCCTGTCTGACTTCACCAGTGTGTGTTGAATACAAACGCAGCAGGTTTTGCCGTGTCACCTCTCATGTTCTTTAGTTTCCCATCCAGGTGTCAAAGAAGCGAGTATTCATGCAGACAAAGGCTATTTTTTTATTCCTCCAGATCTGATTTACGTTAGACATTCAGGCCGTGCGAGGAAACCTTGCTATGAAGTTTAAAGCAGCTTTGCAGAAAGTTCTATCTAATTTTTAATTGTATATTGATGTTCTATCGATTGGTTCCAGCTCCGGAGCGCTGTGGTCACGAGCCCTCACAGGTCTGGTGCTGATTTATGATAATCTCTCGTTTGTGACACGCTTCACTAATTGTGGAGAATTGTAAAACCAACCCCGAAAGCCTCAATCTCAGATTAGTTTCATGCTTGTCTAGTGTTAACAAAAAGGGGCAAAGCTCTGCAAATGAGGGACGGGAGGCGTTTGTTCCGTAGTTCACTTGACAAGCTGGTTTTGCTTTAGTGTTCAGGAAAAAAGAAATGATTCATACTCATCATAGCAGCCAAGTCCTGAACCTGCAGCTGTTGTCAGTGTGTCAGACGGTGTCAGTGGATGTGATTCCATGTTTCTCTGATGCTTTTTATGGCGCTATTGAACACTGAAGCTTTAGTGGAGCAGCACAGACTATAATTCATCTACTAATTGGACAGTTTGTGTGGAAAGGTCAGCTGTCAGTGAGCTTCAGGAGCACCTGTAAAGAGCTTTGGCATCCGTCATGTTTACGTGACCTCACTGACAGATCCCAGCCCCGAGGATCCCCTCATCCCTGTATCAGCCCACTCTGGTCCCGATCCAGCATGTCAGCCTGGACCCGGTCCACCTGGTATATTAGGACATGGTCCATTTGGTATCTTTGGACCTGGTCCACCTGGTATATTAGGACCTGGTTCACCTGGTATGCTAGGACCCGATCCACCTGATGTATTAGGACCCTGTCCACCTGGTATATTAGGACCCTGTCCACCTGGTATATTAGTACCCGATCCACCTGGTATATTAGGACCCGGTCCACCTGGTATATTAGGACCCAATCCACCAGGTATGTTAGGACCCAGTCCACCTGGTATATTAGGACACGGTCCACCTGGTATATTAGGACATGGTCCACCTGGTATATTAGGACCCGGTCCACCTGGTATATTAGGACCTGGTCCACCTGTTGTATTAGGACCCGGTCCACCTGATATATTAGGACCTGTTCCACCTGGTATATTAGGACCCGGTCCACCTGGTGTATTAGGACCTGGTCCACCTGATATATTAGGACCCGGTCCACCTGGTGTATTAGGAACTGGTCCACCTGGTATATTAGGACCCAGTCCACCTGGTGTATTAGGACCTGGTCCACCTGTTGTATTAGGACCCGGTCCACCTGATATATTAGGACCTGTTCCAGCTGGTATATTAGGACCCGGTCCACCTGGTTTATTAGGACCTGGTCCACCTGTTGTATTAGGACCCGGTCCACCTGGTGTATTAGGACCCGGTCCACCTGGTGTATTAAGACCCGGTCCACCTGGTGTATTAGGAACTGGTCCACCTGGTATATTAGGACACAGTCCACCTGGTGTATTAGGACCCAGTCCACCTGGTATATTAAGACCCAGTCCACCTGGTGTATTAGGACCCGGTCCACCTGCTGTATTAGGACCCAGTCCACCTGGTATCTTAGGACCCGGTCCACCTGGTATATTAGGACCCGGTCCACCTGGTATATTAGGATCTGGTCCACCTGGTATATTAGGAAACAGTCCACCTAGTATCTTAGGGACCCGGTCCACCTGGTATATTAGGACCCGGTCCACCTGGTATATTAGGACCTGGTCCACCTGGTATATTAGGACACAGTCCACCTGGTATCTTAGGACTCGGTCCACCTGGTATATTAGGACCCGGTCCACCTGGTATATTAGGACCTGGTCCACCTGGTATATTAGGACACAGTCCACCTGGTATCTTAGGACTCGGTCCACCTGGTATATTAGGACCACGCAGACACATAGAGGAGCTGCAGGTTTCCAGAAAAGATGCAGCACAAAAAACAAAAGATGTTGAGGATTTTGGAAAACATCTTGTCAGTTGAGTCCATAAACCATTCTATTCTATACCATTTATTTATTTATTTATTAATAAAGCACAATTTAACAAAAGCATGAGGCTAACCAAAGTGATGTACATTAAAATATCAAACTGCGTCAAACTGCACAAGAGACAAAAACCTAAGAGAAACCCAAGAGCAGCTAAAAAGCATAAAAATAAAACAATAGTAGGAAATTTACAATAAAAAATTTGCTAATTTGAATAAACACTACCTGACGGCAGCATTAACTTGAGATGACATCAACAGAACAGTTTCCCGTCCAAGCTGGTGACGCACGATTTGAGTCTCAGTGGCAGGAGTGACAGGACACTTGTAGGGTGGTACAGTAGGCTTCAGGAGGGTGGCCTCAGTCTCGCTGTCATGTACCCATCAAGAGATTGTGGCGAGCCAGGTTCTGACCTCGGACACAATCGGTTAGCCTTGTTGCGATTTGGTTGCAGGCAGACATGGCAGCCATCTGCATGAAGATGATAGCTCACCTTGCGTTTGTTTCTAAGTGGGAGCAAGAATAAATCAGTCACATTTTATTTGCAGAACACTGTTCATAATCGAATCAGCACAAAGTGCTTAATGTAAAAAACTCAACAAAAGCCAACAAGAATTAAAAACACAGCTTTTGCACATCTAAATTACACGAGCAGGTCAAATGTTTTACACAGACACCCTAAAAACACTAAAGACACTGTAGAGAAAAGAAGGGGGCCCAGGAAAGAACCCTGATGCACGGCTGACCAGAAGCTTAGTTTCCACCTAATAGTTTTAAAAACATTGACGTCTTATTCCCCAACAAACCTGAAAGGGTTTAGGAAAGGTGGTGAACAGTGGCATGACATCTAAAAACATCCTGAAAAGTCCAGACACGTGTTATGTTACAGTAGATGGGATCTGACAAAACTAGACTTCTTTACGTACTACAAGTTTTCGTTGCTCTTCACGACATTCACAGAGAAAGACAACCAGGATTTTGACTGCTTAGCAGCTCCTCTCAGTGTGACCGGAGGGGAGACGTTTCTGTGAGCTGAAGGGAGGAGGTCCACTGCAGGCTTCAAGCACACCACCACATCACAGCTTTTTACAGACGCTAGGACGCATTTCTCATTACTTAAGTCATTTTTGCAAAACACTTCACACAATCCTCCTAACTGGGTTTCAGCTTGGCTAAGTAGTTAATTTCACATTCAACATGCACTCCATCCACCAAAGCACTTCACTCACGTCTCAAATAAACACGCTCTGCCAGAACACTCGCAAATGTAGACAGCAGACAAGCACACTTTTTCACCCACAACAAACACTAACAACATGCAGCATTACAGTGTTTTCTGGTGTAGAACAAGGACACGTCTCTGTTCAGAACTGTTAACGGAATGAACCAGACATGAGCCAGAAATCATCAATATTTTATGTTGTTTATTTTTATGTTTTTGCTAATTCCAAAATACAAGATTTTGTACACACACCATCCACCGATACAGATACAACTAGCGATGGGTACTGAATTCGGAACTTTTTAAGGTACCGACCGAATTTCACAGTACTGACTGAGCACCGATTCACGACATTTCAAACGGTGCCTCGTTTCGGTACCCGTCCTTCATAAGGAGAACTTGCCTAGACAGCTGCACATGCGCAAGAGCGTTATGTCGTCGGTCGCTGCGAGCCAGTTGTAAACAGAGCAGCATGGTAGAAAGAACGCACGCTAACGCTTGGGTCCACTTCACTAAATGTGATGGGTAACTGGGTGATGATGAAACCAGCGACAACGATCTAAGTGAGACATCCTCATCTTAATCTGCTCCGGTAGGTAAATAAAATGTTTAAGATAACGTTAGCTTGATTTGTTAGCTTCCGTTTCGCTAATGGTGCGTTCGCTTTCTCCTCTGAACTCCGAGTTTCCGGCTGGAAGAACATGAACGCGCTCTAAAGTTTGGCTTCACTTTACTAAATGTGACGGGTGATTGGGTGAAGATGAAATCAGCGACAACGATCAAAGTGTGAGGCATCATCGTTTTAATCTGCTCCAGCAGCTAAATAAACTGTTTAAGATAACGTTAGCTTGATATGTTAGCTTCCATTGCCACCATTGTTATCATCTAATGGTGTGTTCGCTTTCTCCTCGGAAATTCTAGCTTCCCAGTAGGAAAAGGGACGGCAAAAGGAATGAAGATACACAGTAAATTTAGTTCACAGTAAAGATGTTTGCTTCAGTTTAATTATCAGCTTATAAAACTACAAGGACGATGTTAAAATACAAACATTTGTATGTTATTTATCGTGATATTTATCAAATGTGGTTATATATTGAGAAAAGTAAATATTTAATTATAAAAGAAAATTAAAATATTAAACACTCAAAAGTATCGAAAATTGGTACCGTTAAGTACCGGTATCGATTCCTAGGTACCGGGAATTAGTACCAAATCGATTCAAATGTCAAAGGTACCCATCCCTAGATACAACAGACTGATGTGTCCAGGCATCCATACGTATTCCTCGGCCTCTCCCAGCCTCTCTTCTTCCTCCTTCAGCCACTTCTGTTTCCGGCTGGGTCCATGTTTACATCACAACACAAACACATTCAGCAGTTGTCTCCTTTTGTAATGAACACCATGTGTAGATGTCCATCTACAATGTACGAGCTGTGGCTCGTTAAACTGCATTAGTAGACTTAAAATATGTTTCAGTAAAATATTACTGTTGAATCCTGCTGTCTTATTAAGTTTTGCATGATGTTATTGTTTTGAACTCATGTTTAACTGTTTTGTATGTGAGCACAAGCAAAAGGACCTGTTGGTACAGAGCTTTGTTTTTTCTGAGTGAGAAAAGATTTCCAGAAATTTTAGAAATGTAGTCAAAGAATGCATTTGTTGCCAAAACAACGATAATCGATGCTCAGTTTAGCCCACATAGACTTCTGTTGGGCTCCAAGGGTGAAGAGTTGTGCAAAAGTGACCCAAAAATTGAGAAATGTGTCCTAACGTCTGTAAAAAACTGCAAACAGATAGTTTAGAGCAGAAAAGTCCCCAGATAATGACGGGATAGTTTTATTTTTTCGTTATTATGAGTTTTCCTTGTCCGGGGATCGGACCGCCAAGGCTCCCGCCTCGGTCTGCCACCCGATCCACACTGCACAGGACCCTTCATGTTCCTCCTGCGGGTGGTGGGTCCACAGTTGGATGGGCCCATGTATCCGGTTCGGGCTGGGCCCGGCTGGGTCCCATGGGCGAAAGCCCGGCCACCAGGCGCTCGCTCACGGGCCCCAACTCCAGGCCTGGCTCCAGGGTGGGACCCCGGTAACCCTCCGGGCCGGGTACTCCGACTCTTTGATTGTAAATCCATGAAACATCCTCTGAACCGTTCTTTGTCTCACCCTTCACCTAAGACCCATTTGTCATGGGAGACCCTACCAGGGCCCAGACAACATAGCTCCTAGGATCATTAGGGCACTCAAACTCCTCCACCACGATAAGGTGACGGTTCAAGGAGGACAGTCCAACTGCGTGTCGGGGGAGAGGTCCTACCTCGAGTGGAGGAGTTTAAGTATCTCGGGGTCTTGTTCACGAGTGAGGGTAGGAGGGATCGGGAGATCGACAGGAGGATTGGTTCGGCGTCTGCAGTGATGCGGACGCTGAGCCGATCTGTCGTGGTGAAGAGGGAGCTGAGCCAGAAAGCCAGGCTCTCGATTTACCGGTCGATCTACGTCCCAATCCTCACCTATGGTCATGAGCTTTGGGTAATGACCGAAAGAACGAGATCGCGGATACAAGCGGCCCAAATGAGTTTCCTCCGTAGGGTGGCCGGGCTCAGCCTTAGAGATAGGGTGAGGAGCTCGGACATTCGGGAGGGACTCGGAGTAGAACCGCTGCTCCTCCGGATCGAAAGGAGTCAGTTGAGGTGGTTTGGGCATCTGGTCAGGATGCCTCCTGGACGCCTCCCTGGGGAGGTGTTTCGGGCATGTCCTGCTGGCAGGAGGCCCCCGGGTCGACCCAGGACACGTTGGAGAGGTTACATCTCCAATCTGGTCCGGGAACGCCTTGGGGTCCTGCCGGAGGACTGGTGGAGGTGGCCGGGGAGAGGACGGCCTGGAGGTCCCTAGTTGGGATGCTGCCCCCGCGACCTCATGTTATGAGCTACATGCAAGTTGGACTAACCTGATTTACTTATGTTGTTCCTGACCTTTAACCTTATCTAGAAATGTGATTTGGACCAGTAACTAACTGTATAATCTAATGTCTCTCACTCCTGCCTGTTTATTTCCCTCTCCTCTTGCTCTCTCTCGTCCACACCGATTTGCTGACTCCTCCTGCAGCTGAACGACGGGCGCTTCACCATGACGCAGCTGGTTGGGATGCTCCGTGGCATCGCTGCAGGGATGAAGTACCTGTCAGACATGAACTACGTACACCGAGACCTCGCTGCCCGAAATATCCTGGTCAACAGCAACTTGGTCTGCAAGGTCTCCGATTTTGGCCTCTCGCGCTTCCTGGACGACACTTCAGCTGACCCCACTTACACAAGTTCCCTGGTCAGTGGAGTCAGTGTGTGTGTGTGTGTGTGTGTGTGTGTGTGTGTGTGTGAGCATGAGCGTGTGTGTGTGTCTGTGTGTGCGCGTGTGAGCATGTGTGTGTGTGTGTGTGTATGTGCGTGTGAGCATGAGTGTGTGTGTGTGTGTGCGTGTGAGCATGTGTGTGTGTGTGTGTGTGTGTGTGTGTGTGTGTGAGCATGAGTGTGTGTGTGTGTGTGTGTGTGTGTGTGTGTGTGTGTGTGTGTGTGTGTGAGCATAAGCGTGTGTGTGTAGGTGTGTGTGTGTGTGTGTGTGTGTGAGAGCATGTGTGTGTTTGTGTGTGTGTGTGTGTGTGTGTGTGTGAGCATGTGTGTGTGTGTGTGTGTGTGTGTGTGTGTGAGCATGAGTGTGTGTGTGTGTGTGTGTGTGTGTGAGAGCATGTGTGTGTTTGTGTGTGTGTGTGTGTGAGCATGTGTGTATTTGTGTGAACATGTGTGTGTGTGTGTGTGTGTGTGTGTGTGTGTGTGTGTGAGCATGAGTGTGTGTGTGTGTGTGTGTGTGTGTGTGTGTGTGTGTGTGTGTGTGTGTGTGTGTGTGTGTGCGTGTGAGCATGAGTGTGTGTGTGTGTGTGCCTGTGAGCATGAGCGTGTGTGTGTGTGTGTGTGTGGGGGGGGGGGGGGTGAGTTTGTGTCAGCACGAGCATGTGTGTGTGTGCGTGAGTGTGTGTGTGTGTGAGAGAGCATGAGCATGTGTGTGCGTGTGTGTGGGGGGGGGTTGTGTGTGTGCACGTGCACGTGAGCATGAGTGTGTGTGTGTGTGTGTGTGAGAGAGAGAGAGAGAGAGCATGAGCGTGTGTGTCTGGGTGTGTGTGTTCATTTTAGCGTGTGTGAGAGGATCCTCTGGAGGTTTCTTCCTGTTAAAAGGGAGTTTTCCTCTCCACTGTCGCTACATGCTTGCTTAGTATGAGGATTGCTGTATAGTCACTGACACTAGTCAGTGACTCGATGCAACCTGCTGGGTTCCTCATTTAGGAAACTTTTTTCTGATTGGCTTAATGAACTGACCTGTACTAGAACGTTTACTGTGTGAAGGTCCTTGAGACGACGATTTGTTGCGATATAAATAAACTGAATAGAATAGAGTTGAACATGAATTTATTTAGAAAATTGTAGTTTTATGTTTTTTACCCCTATGTTTATGATGAGGAGCTAAACGTGACACCACGTAGTTGTTTTAACGAGTTTATTTTACTATCAGAACTCCATACATGGTTGTTGCTCATCAGGTTCTAGTGTATTCTGTGGTACTGATGGTCCCTTCTGTGTGTGTGTGTGTGTGTGTGTGTGTGTGTGTGTGTGTGCGCGTGCGTGCGTGTGTGTGTGTGTGTGAGCAGGGAGGCAAGATTCCCATCCGGTGGACTGCTCCAGAGGCTATTGCCTTCAGGAAGTTCACCTCCGCCAGTGATGTGTGGAGTTACGGCATCGTCATGTGGGAGGTGGTGTCCTACGGAGAGAGGCCTTATTGGGACATGAGCAACCAGGACGTGAGTTGTTCTCACACCCGTGTGAAGTTCTACCATCCGGGAGTGGCTCTGAGCTCCCGTGGCTGTGATTTCTCGTGTGACCCGGCTCTGTTAGGATGTCTCTATCTCCACGCTGCAGACGCCAGTGCAGCTGTGCTCTTCTACTCATTACTGTACCACCTCATTTACATCTCCAGTCCGCCCACCCCCTACAAATCCATACTGCAAAGCCTCTCCCCTTGTACGCACAAAGGCATGCTCAGAAAGAACCTTTTACGGGCCTTGTTACCTGTCGCCTATCTGCGCTGCACAGACACTACGCACAGCTGCAGCTCGGAGCTTTGTGGCAGAGAAAACAGAAATCTCTGGGTTCCTCCTGACTGAGAAAAGTGCTGAAGCAATGTGTGCTGTCCTCATCCACCCAATCCTCTGCAGATTATCTGCTGTCTGTATCAGGCGTCTAAAGGAAACTTGTCGCGCTGATAGCAATAAAGCAAAAAAGGAAGCAAAATGAAAAATGGCATTAATGAATGTATAACCCTCACAACAAAACCCACGCGCAGTAATAAAAGGATCAAAGTCGAGGCGGTCTATTGTTCCCAAAAGCCTTTGTGCCTCGCTCGTTGCTCAATAAGCAACAGAGTCAACAAACCTGAGATGTACTCACAGGCTGGAGGCTCAGAACCAAAGGAAGAGCGGCGGCGGCAGAAATGAGTTATTGTTCCCAAATGCAGTTTTTTGTTGTTGTTGAGGGAAGTCAAACCCATACAGGGCTGATGGAGGCAAATGCTGTTGCTAGGCAAAATCAAATCAAGTCAACATCTTCTTCCTCCACTTATTGTTTCTGCTGTCACTCACAGCGGCTTGAAGTGACACATTTGTTGGTGTGTTTTTAAAAATTTGGCTCAGACAATAAAAAGAGGAATGGGATGTTTGACAAAACGAGCGGAACGGCTGTCAAACGCACGACATAATACGCTAACCAGCGATGGTTCTTCTGCGGCACAGACGAACAATAATCACATCATAATGGGACATGTTCTTTGTCCTTTTAGGCTGTATTACACTAAACTGTTTAAACATTTAGCGGGTGGGATTTAACGCAATAAGTACCATCAATTTATCAATTAGAAAAAATAAAATCGTTACCAGAAATAGTAGAACTGGGACACAGGTACAGCGCAAAGGTTGTAGCACATTTTCCAGTTTGTAAGGGCAAAGTGCTGCGGAAGGGTCCCAACACTGCTAATGTTTCCACCTGACAATGTTAGCTACTTTTAGCACTGTTAGCTTCTTGCTATTTTTATGGAATTCTGGATGGGAATTTTATAAAATGACAAATCAAACTGAATGACTTAACTTGGCGTCCTCGACTTTACACGCGTTACACTCGGCTTTTTGCGTGTCTTCTTTCTACATCGTGAAAAACAATCACACCGCCATTTTAGCTACTATGCTCCGATTAAACGTCCCATAGTTCTTTGCCACGCAGTCACATGACCAAATACCACATGACCAATGCCCGAAACAGATGCATACACAGTAAGCTTTTATTTGACTGAAAACAGATTAAAATTGGCTGTTATTGTCGGCCTAGTTACAAATGGGACTGATACAGATATGTTATAAATAAACTGATGATAATTATGCAAAAGCAGATATATTGTGCATTTCTAATCTTTATAAATGTTTTATCACCAAAACGGCAATACACAGAAGTTAAAAAAGTGATGGTGAGATGAAGCCTGATGACTCGACTTGATGCGCTGTGATGATTCATTTGCTCTACTGCGCCATCAAGTGGACAATTTAAAGGGGCATTATGGAATAGGGCTGCAACAAACGATTATTTGGATAATCGATTAATCGGATGGGGTCTCGACATGATTAATCGATTAATCGGATTACATAGGGACATTTTTAAAAACTGCTAGGGAAACGTTATTTTTCTCCTTCCTTCACTTTATTAAACACAACATTATTAGAAAACAGTTGAATAGCAGAAAAACAACATGCCATCACCTATATTGTCTTATAAGGTGTATAGACAGAGACCCTAAGCTACACCTATCTGTGACCTAAAATGCTTGGTCCAAGTTAAACAGCTTAAAGAGCAAGTCATCCCCTACCAGAGTCTAACTCCACTCCTGCTTCATGTTTGAAAAATGCAACACATGCTGTTGCCTGGCAGACCGAGAGGGCGGAGCCGCTAACAAATACACACACACTCAGGCTCACAACAGCATTGTGACATCATAATGTACCAGTTTACATCATAGCATACTTCTTAGCCAATAGCGGTGGCAGATTTAAATTAAAATACAGTGCAGAGTTTTTACCTGACAACGGCACAACACTGCCAGTTTGAGGCAGAATATTTAAATTTTAACTAAGATGCACTGAAGTGCCAAATTATTGACGACACGTGTCTGCAGCACGATTAGACACTCGTTTATTTAGTTTATCAGCAAAAAAAAGTTTATTTGGGGGTGACTTGCTCTTTAAGGGCAATTCTCATCTGTTTTGTTTGATCTCATCTGTAGACATTTATTATAATTGGGGATGTCAAACCACTAATTTTTAAATGTAATTAAACATAGGCTGTGAATTAATCAAAATTAATCACTATTTCCAAAAATGACTGAAACAATACCAAATAAAACAAAAATAAATGAATGCCATCCTCCTTGCGATGATGCCCTGGGCAACTGCCATAAAGTCACATCAAGAAATGCTGCTGATCATTCCAATGATCCCAAATAGACTCACATTAGGCCACATGAAAGCAACTGAACCCAAAAATATATTAACCAGTATATAACTGCACTCTCACACAACACGCCTGCAGCAACAGTTAGGACTCCTCCCTCCCTTTTAAGAGCGTTTTCGCTTCCGAGGACATTGTGGTTGTAAAGCCACATGCTAGTAGTCTAGCCCCAGTGTGACCAACCAGTTTCTGCGGGAATGTGACGGCGGAACCGGTTCGCAGCGGCGCGAGTCCCCCCCCCACCACCCCCCCCCCCCCCCCCGCCTATCCAATAGCGTCCCGCTTACAATTTTATAGACATTTTTTTATGAGCTTAGGGCATGTCTAGCCTGTGTAATAATCCGGGGCTTGGGTGAATCACTTTTGAAAAGTTTTTAACTTACCCGGACACCGAGCTCTCTCCTTCCTCGCTGATGATTCTGAAATGCTTGCGTTTAAGACGCTGCATCATCACCGTAGTATCCCCGTGCCATGCTAAGTCTGACCTACAAACGTTGCAGGTAACGAATGTCTTCGCCTGATTTAACTGAAAATGCTCCCAAACTTTAGAAGTTTTTACTTTTTTGGGGTCTCGCTGCTTCTTCCATGTTCCTCTTCCAAACACCTGCCAGCTCTCAACCGGTCTGCGCGCAACGGCGGGCGGGAGGGGAGGGGGCTTTTGGAAGAGTTGCGCAACACAACGAATCGATGATGCAATTCGTTGCCAACGTTTTTGTTAATCGATTTTCATCGAATTTATCGATTCGTTGTTGCAGCCCTATTATGGAAGTGAGACAGCCAAAACATGTATAGAAATAATAAATGTCTTCTTCATACATTCTCCTGCAATGCCCTGGTCCTGTAGAATGAGCCCTGGCATTTTTACTGTGATTGCCTGTTTTTCTGTAAAATCACAGAAAAAGAGAGATGCTCGGGTCGAGCAGGCTGCTTCATGCGCGTTCACGCTCAGGCATCGCCCGTAGCATTTGCTATCCGTAGCTTTAGCAGCAGAGAGAGAGGCAGTGCCACTTTGTCGCTGTTCCTAACGCCTAGTGACAAAGCTAGCTACATTTCTGAGGACCCTTAGCTACTTTCTGTAGAACTTTCTTCTAGATATTTCCTGCAAATTAGCAACAAAACAGCCATTTTCACTCCGAACCGTTCTTTGAACGTTGTTTCAGCTGTCATCAAGGACATAAATGTTACAGATACAAAGGACAACACTGGTGCTTTAGCTCACCTAGTAAGACATCTGACTCTCATGCAGAAGACCTGGGTTTGATTCTGGATGTGAACATAGATTATTTAGAGTTTCTTTTTTACATTAATGGTATTTTTTTTACAGTAAGATGCCCAAATTTTTATTTGAGACTCACTGAACGGCATTGAATTCACAGATAAAAAAGATGTGGGTTCAACTTTCATTTTGGAACAATTTTTCAAGCAAGGGAAGGGAATGATCTGAGCATGCAGGAGGACTGACCCATCATAAACCTTTGTCGGCTGTGCTGAAGAGAAAGGTACAGAACCAAATTATTTAATTAATTAGCTGCACGTTCTCCTGTCCTCTGTCCTCCGGGCCACACACACACACACACACACACACACACACACACACACACACACACACACACACACACACACACACACACACACACACACACACACACACACACACACACACACACACACACACACACACACACACACACACACACACACACAAGGGACTGTCTCAGCTGTTATTTTCGTTAAGGAGTGTGCACGTACAGCATGCGCGCCTCGTGCACGAGCCTACTATTGAAGCTGCCGTTACGCTTTTGGCCTGAGGGGGCAATCGCGAGCATAAAAATTCAAAACTCCGTAAAGTCCCTTTAAGTAAACAGTCAAAAAATCATCTGAAGTGTGAATCTTCTAAACTGAATAAATAAATGATTGATGATTGAGATGGCTGTCTATAAATTCTGAATATTGTCCTAATCTGTCCTTTTAATACAATGTCCGGTATGCGATACAACTCCACAACAGAATGTGACTGGGGAATCAGCAGTGTTTTGCTGCCCCTTTCATTTAGAAATTCTGCACAAACCAGCAAGCCAGTTTCACATGGTAAGGACTGCCCCGCAAGGCCTTGAACATGATCCAGCCATCCAGCCATTTTATTTACCTGCTTATCCACGCAGATTTGCGGGGGTGGGGGGTGGGGGGGTGGGTGGGGGGTGGGAGTGGGGGGGCTGGTGCCTATCTTCGGGCAAACAGGCGGGGTACATCCTGGACAGATTATCAGTCTATCGCAGAGCAACACAGAGACACACAGGACAAACAATCACGCACACACCCACTCACACCTAAAGACTATTTAGAAAGACCAATCAACCTGACCGTCATGTTTCTGGACTGTGGGAGGAAGCCAGAGTACCTGGAGAGAACCCACGTGTGCACAGGGAGAACATGCTAAGTCCTCGCAGAGAGACCCCAGGTGGGAATTTGAACCCAGGACTTGTGCAGCCCTGCCTTGAATGTCACTTACATACTTATCACAACATGCCTCGATACACGCTTAACAAAAGGATCTCCCTGGACTACCCAACACACTAGGGCTGCAACAAACGATTATTTTCATTATCGATTAATCTGTCGATTATTTTTTCGATTAATCGATTAATCGGTTTGTTATTGTTTAGCTATTTAACCTATACAAGTGATGAATGCATTTCAGTTAAGAAAAAAAACCTAAGAGAATTGTGCAGTTGACTGCAATCTATTTTATTGCACATGAACACAGTCAGCAGTGTAAAATGAGCTAAACAGTGCAAAATATCAGTCCAGAATAAGATTTTAGCATTAGCTGGAAGCCTGCTCCTTCCACCATAGATAGTGGCATCATGTCTTTTACCAGCATGTTTAGAATAGAGTTTGTAAGTGGTATGCATTGCTGGGGGGTGAGTGTCTTGTTCCCCATGTAGTTGTCCATCGTTGCTTGTTTTTTTCTGCATAAGAAACACAAGTTGACTGAAATAAGTACACATATAAAATAAAGCAGCACACACACTACAACACTAAATCAATATTATATTATTTGAATTAATTAACAATATACAGTGATCATTCATTTTCAGGGTTACGTTCTACAAAATAGCCCGCAACAGGAGATATTCAGAAAAAAAGTCAAATTTTTTTTACTATTAAAAAGCTCTAAGTAAGAAGCTCATGAGGTTTTTACTTTGAGTCGGGAGTGTTTAAATTAGCTAGAGAAATGTGAAAAATGTTTATTTTGTGTAATACTGTTTAAAAAACATGATAAAAATGTGTTGTGAGGCGTTTTACAGCGTTAGATAGTAAAACAGCCTTTTAATAGTAAAAAAATGACTTTCTGAATTTCTCCTGTATTTGAAAATTGAAAGCGTACAACTATGCCGCGTTATATTCACCTGGACACAGCTCGTCTGTATATTTTTCTCCGCGGAGTTGTCCTTTTATGAATGAGGAACATAGTTATGGGTTTGTGCCGTTTTTCTCTTAACGAGAACATTCTTACAAACAGACGTGCTAAATTTGGCAAGCGCATGATTCACAACACGGAGGAGATTCACGATTGCATCTAGTCAATCAGAAGTAGAACACCGTAGACTGACGCGGCAAAAAAAACATGTTTAACATCCACTATAACGAACTCAGCTAAAACACTAAGTCCCAAATTTGATCTGTGTGTAGTGATGGACCACTATATTTAGCTTGTTTATTTTCTATTACTTACCGGGCTGGCTCTTCCTCTGCTGCATCAGCCCCCACATGTTTTCGTCTCAAATATTCACTTAGGGACGTCGTGCTTCCGTGCCATGCTAGATGGTTTTTGCATATTTTGCAGGTCACCCGTCTTTTCATGACATCTAGAGTGAAGTGCTCCCATACTCGTGAGGTTTTTGTCCGGGGTTTCTCTTCAGTTTTGTCGCTTCTATTTTTCTTCCGTATTTCTTCTTGTTCCGCCATCTCTCACAGCAAGATGCGCATCAGTAACGTGTTACGTCACAAAAACCGAGGGCACTTATTGGCTCGTTTCTTCTTCTACGGCTCCACTGGTAGATCAGTAGCTCATTACTGCCACACACTGGCGGCAAATTTAACAGCTTGTAACCAATGTCAGATTGTGGTAAAAATAGACTTCATGCGGTAAAATGTGATTATTAAACAACTAATCGATGACTAAAAAAGTTGTTCACTACTTTAATAATCGATTATAATCGATTAAATCGATTAGTTGTTTCAGCTCTACAACACACACTATGAAGCATCAACTAAAGGACACATCACTAGTAAAATACATGATGAAATAATACACACATCTTAGCATCCAACTTAGCAATTAGCCTAGCGCAGCACGTGTACACCACTTACATTTTACCAACTAACTTTAACACACGTCCAAACATTCCCATGTTTCAAAGATGGATGTTCTCCAAGGCACAAACATATGAAGCACTTTCATGAGCCGTTTACTCTCGTTTCTGCTAAATGTAAACAGAGCAGAAAGAAAACATCAAGGATAGGTCTGATGTGAGAGCACTCACTGCGTCGCATTGATGCAGAGACAATATGACAAAGATTGTTTGTAACAGTGATGCCTCACATAGATACGTTCTCGAAACCCAAAACAGTTTAACCATTTTAACAGACTTTACTTCACTGAACAAAAATATTAATGCAACACTTTTGTTTTTGCTCCCAGTTTTCATGAGCTGAATTCAAACATCTGAAACTTTTTCTATGGAAACAAAACACCCCTGACTCTCAAAAATTGTTCTGAACTCTGTCTACATGTGTGATAGTGAGCACTTTTCCTTTACCAAGATAACCCATCCCACCTCACAGGTGTAGTATATCAAGGGGCTGATTAGACAGAATGAATAATGTACACGTGTGCCTTAGACTGCCCACAATAAAAGGACACCCTGACATGTGCAGTTTGATCAAACAGCTCAATGCCACAGATGTCACAACCTTTGAGGAAACGTTCAATTGGCATGCTGACTGCAGGAATGTCTACCAGAGCTTTTGCCCGTGTTTTCTACCATAAGTCGTCTCCAAAGACATTTCAGAGAATTTGGCAGTACATCCAACCGTCCTCACAACCGCAGACCACGTGTGACCACACCAGCCCAGGACGTTCACATCCAGCATGTTCACCTCCAGGATCACCAGAGACCAGCCACTCGGACAGCTGCAGCAACAATCGGTTTGCATAACCAGAGAATTTCTGCACAAACTGTCAGAACCCGTCTCAGGGAAGCTCATCTGCATGCTCGTCGTCCTCATCAGGGTCTGGACCTGACTGCAGTCTATCGTCGTAACCAACTTGAGTGGGCAAACACTCACATTCAATGGTGTTTGGCATGTTGGAGAGGTGTTCTCTTCACAGATGAGTCCCGGCTCTCACTATTTAGGGTAGATGGCAGACTGCATGTGTGGCGTCGTGTGGGTGAGTGGTTTGCTGATGTCAACATTGTGGAACGAGTGGCCCATGGTGGCGGTGGGTTACTGGTATGGACAACAAACACAGAGGTACCATGATGAGATCCTGAGGCCTGTTGTTGTGCCATTCATCCATGACCATCACCTCATGTTGCAGCATGAACGCGCGGCCCCATATTGCAAGGATCTGTACACAATTCCTGGAAGCTGAAAACATCCCAGTTCTTGCATGGCCAGCATACTCACCAGACATGTAACCCATTGAGCGTGTTTGAGACGCTCTGGATCGGCGCATACGACAGTGTGATCCACTTCCTGTCAATATTCAGCAACTTCACACAGCTACTGAAGAGGAGCGGACCAACGTTCCACAGGCCACAATCAACAACCTGATCAACTCCGTGTGACGGAGATGTGTTGCCCTGCATGTGGCCACCCAGATACGGACTGGTTTTCTGCCCCCATTGTTTGAGTTCAGCTCATGAATAAAGGGAACAAAAACAAAAATGTTGCATTTATATTTTTGTTCTGTGTATTTATAAATTTTATTAATCTAACTCATTCCCATCATGAACTCAATAATTACTTTGGTCTAAAGACATCACAGAGTGTTAGTCAGAATTATCTCAAGGAGAATGTGATTCAGCTGAAGTGAATTAAACATGACACTATTAACTGAAATAGTCACAGTTTAGTTTACACAGAAAATGTTTAAAGCTTAGGTATGCACGATAGATGTGTGATGTTAGGAACCTAAATGGTTTAGTTCAGAAATAAACAGTTGGACAATATCAACATATCGGATGTCAGTAAAAATGCCACTATCGAGCATTCCTAGTTTAAAGAATAACAAGGCTGATCACAAACTCACATCACACAGATACAATAGTTATAATAATTCACAATAATAGTACTGTCAAATTAAAACGTGTTTTGGTGGTTTTGTAGCAATCTACAACTGATTATCCCAATCAACCAAATCCAAGGTGGCTGCAACAGCCTTTAGTCTTCAGCACCTTAACTTAGAAATAATTTTTAAAATGTAGTTTTTAAATGTTGATAGCATTGCTATGCTTCTTTTGCCTTGTTCTAAAGGATCTGATGTTTCTCAGGTGATGACGGCAGTGGAGCAGGACTACCGGCTGCCCCCACCCATGGACTGTCCCATGGTGCTGCACCAGTTGATGTTAGAGTGCTGGATGAAGGAGAGAAATCTAAGGCCCAAGTTCTCCCGGATCGTTAGCACCTTGGACAAGTTGCTCCGCAATGCCGCCAGTCTCAAGGTTGTGACCAGCACCTACTCAGGGTGAGTTCACGTGCCAAGAACCAACATGTGTCTGAAATGTTCCTATATGAATATAAGTATAAGTCTGATCATTTCCCCTGAGAGCACGGTTCCCCTGATTAGTCTAAAACTTGGTCCTTTACCTTCTGCCGTCAAGACAAACTTGAGGGATTTTGATGTTGTTTTTCACCAATCAATGTCTCTTGAAGGTTGGTCCAAAACAGTTTTTATCACTTAAGAAATATCTCCAAACTGAGAAGGTTGGTGTCAAAACATGAACTTGAAATGGTTCTCCATGCCTTTATCTCCTCCCGACTAGATTACTGTAACACACTCTTCACATGTTTTAACAAAAAGCCCTTGACCGCCTTCAGTTGGTCCAGAACTCTGCAGCGAGGCTCCTAACCTGAGCAAACACAAGAGCTCACATCACTCCTATTCTGTTGTCTCTGCACTGGTTCCCCTTAACTTTAGAGTTCATTTTAGAGTCCTGATTAGAACTTTCAATGCTCTACATGGTCCATCTCCTCCCTATATTACTGACCTGTTAAAGCCTTATGCTCCAACCCGAGTCCTCAGGTCCACACACCAGAACCTTCTAGAAGTTCCAAAGACCAGACACAAAAGTCGAGGCGATCGCTCCTTCCAGACTGCTGCACCCCGACTCTGGAATGATCTTTTATCCTTACGCAGCGTTGACAGTCTGGACACTTTTAAACAACAGCTAAAGGACCCTTTTTTTTAAGCTGCTTTCACCTAAAGCTTTTATTTTCTTATTTTTAACTCAAATTTGTCATCATAATTCATCTGTTTATGAAATTTAATAATTTTATGACTATTTTTTTCTAAAGTTAATTTTTTTCTGTTTTGAGAGCATTATGATTTTATGACTTTGTGGTTTATTTTGTTTTGATCTATGTGAAGCACTTTGTGATTCTGTGTCTGCGATAAGTGCCATATAAATAAAATGTACTTACTGTTACTTTACACCAGAAGATGGTGGAGATGTGTAACTTCAGTCTGAGCAACACTTTTTGGGAGTTTATATTGACATTTTTGGAATTTGTAGAGTTTAAAAACTGGCTTCTGTCTTGTTGTCGTTTAACCACAGGCAGTTAGAGGAGAGCCAGGTTTGGACCTTCTGGCATTAGTCAGGGCAGTAGTTGAGTGCTGTTGATTGAGTTGCAGGTAAATTTGGCAATTGTCTGCACAGAAATGGTAGATGAACACATGATTGGCTAAAATCTTTCTGAGCGGGAGACTAAGATTGAAAAAAGGAGAGGACCTTTGAAAAGGAGACATTGTGAGAGGAGCAGTGCTCAATATGCATGTTGTACTGTTTTCCCCACACCTGATTTCAGTCAACATGTGATTAACAGGCTTCTGCAGAGCCTGATAAGCTGCTGAACAGGTCAACAGCGTGTTAGAGTAGGGAAACAGCTAAAACATGCTGGATACCAGCCCTCAGGGAAGGGAGTTGGCGGGGATCACTAGTGTAGCGGATCCATCAATCGGATTATTGTGCTTCTTAAATCCTTGATAACATTTCTTCTACAGTTTTCAAGATTAAAGGATGCTGGGAAATTTCCATCTGTGCTTTCTTAAATGTGCCTTCTTTGTGTTTTTATATAGAATAAAACAGAAATTGCCATTTGGATTTAAAGTTGTTGCTCTGGGTTAAGTTTCGTGTATCACCGTGACCACGTCTGCATTTAGGCAGTAACTCTTCCAGGGTTTCTCCAGTTTAGATGTGCAAAAACTGACAAGTTCTGATAAATTTTAGTTCTCAACAGAGAGCAAAGTAGACAGTAAATGCAGACGATCAACAGAAACACTGCTGTTCATGTAGGGCTCTAAACACTCAGGATACATTCCAAACAGGGCAAAAACTGTGAAAACAAAGAAAATGGAGATGAATTTTTCTCCTCTGCCATCTTGTGTAAAATTGTCCTCGGTGTTGTATACGATGGCTGCAGAGACAGACAGCTCTGAGCCTCTGGGCTTCTAGAATAAGATGTCACAAGAAAAAATATGTCTGGCCTAAAGAGAAGCTCGGTGAGGTTCGTGCTTGTTGGTTTTCTGGGTTGTCTGCTTTTGGCTGAAATGGGTGGAAGCTAGTTTGGGCTGTTGCTGCCTCTCTGGCACCACCACCCTCGTCATCGGATGAGTTTGATCGCTTTCTGCTAACAGATAGCACGTAGATTCACTTTCGGGGTAAATAAATCAATCCATAGTTTCTCAACACAAGATCTTAGTTTTATACGCTGACATGAAAGGCAGCAGGTTTTCATTTAAGCACATTTAGACAGAAATATTGTGAAAACAAATTATAGGAATCAAACCTCAATATTTTAAATTATTATTTTGTATAGTTAAATTTAGTTACAATCAAACCCAATTATACAAACTCCATGTTAAAATTTTGAATACACACCTACAGACAAAATTTCAAATAAGTGTCTAAAAACATGAATTAACTATTTTAATGTATTTATAAGTATTTATGTGAGGGATTTCCAATATTATTGGTCTACAGATAAGATCAGCCAATATTAGTCTTAAAATGTAACATTGGAAAATATCAGTGTTGGTTTTTATTCCTTAGTGACCCAACTTTTACATACCATGCACATATTACACATGAAACTCTTCGGCATCATCGCGTGTCTCTCAAAATACCAAATTATGACTAATCTGTGGTTTATTTGTTATATTGTAGTTTTCTTTGGCACAACTTGAGAATAATTAGGAGTTTGCCCTATTCTTTTTTTAATTTAACACAGTGAAGTAATTAGATGCTTCTTTACCTTCGGCAGACATGTTTCCGCCTGAACTTCCGCCTTCGTCAGAGCCGCCAGCTGTTCGTGACGTCACTTCTGTGTATGTGCGGCCAGCAGAGGACGATGTCGCCCTCTGCTGGCCGCATCCTTCACTCTGATAACAGTCCCATGTGTGATCCAACGAGTAAACACCGTCGTCTCTGTTCATGGTGTTGTGTCTGCGTCTCCTTATCTCTGTGGGCAACACAGTTGTCCTCTGCTGCCCACACATGAACAGAAGTGACGCCACGTACAGCTGGCGGCTCTGACGAAGGCGGAAGTTCTGGCTGAAACATGTCAGCCGAAGGTAAAGAAACATCTAATTACTTCACTGTGTTAAATAAGAAAACAGAAGATAATTATGAATCAACACAGAAAAAATATACAGAAGAGGAATTTGCTGTGTATAGGAAGCCTAAGACTCCTCCGTTTCTGGTCGGCCCACGGGTCCCCAGAAGAACGAAAAAATGAACGCAAGTCAACGGGGCTAAAAACGCTATTTTCTAATCCGCCTTGTCTTAGACCTTAGATCACATATTTTTTGTACTGCAATTTAAATTAAAAGTAATGATGGGTGTTTCGACCACGCCAGTCAAGTACTTTGAGATTTATCAGCTTGTAAAAGTTCGTAATTAGCTTGACTACATACCAGAAATCGACTCGTTGTATAGATGACGTCACCACATAATCGCCTCCCCCCTAGCGTAGCTGCTACTTACCAAATGACCAGATTTATGGCGGTTCTTTCCTCCTGTGGGAAGTTTGCTGAACTTACAGCCCTTTTCCCTCAGCTTTCTCCGTGTCTGGTTCGATGACGTCACTTTCGTGAAGCGCATTTGTAGTCTTGGACTTATTTTCACGACAAACCTAAAATAGCGTTGCCCCCACCCCCCCCGTTCGAAAATAAGCGCGTTCTTGGTATCAAAATGTGTCTTTAAAATTCACGGACATCAGGTGTGAAATCCGTGGCACAAAACAAGCGGAATTATAAAATAGCGTTTTTAGCCTTGTTAACTAGCATTAAGTTTGTTGTTCTTCGGGGGCCCCATGGTCCGTAAGTGACTTAGGCTCCCTATAGAGTATCAGCTGTCCTTAGAGCATGTAAGTGTGTGCTGCTAGCAGCTAGCAAACAACTAAAACAAGCACAAGCTCCTATTACACGTTTTATCACCGTAACTACAATTTACAGAAACAGAAAAAATACATTACGGACACAAACGTGTCTTAGTGGAGCGCAATTAGCCTCGCTTAGAATGTGTACACTCACGCTCCTTACACTTAATCAACTAAGTAACTTTAACACGCACCCACACATTCCCTAAACACATCGATACTTAGAAATACAAATGTTTTCCGAGGTACGGACATATAAAGTGAAATCACCGTGTTCATGATCCGTTTATTGTCCTGTTTCCACCTAAATGTAAGACGTAAACACACCGGAAATTGGAAATGACGTCATAAATCTGAAACTGAGTTACGAGCGCTTATTCTGTTGCCTGCATAAACAATATAACATAGTTTGGTTGTAATAGTGATGATAGGACCCCACATATATATATATATATATATATATATATATATATATATATATATATATATATATATATATATATATATATATATACACACACACACACACACACACATATATATATAAGTATACACACACACACACACACACATATATACATATACATATATACATAAATATATATATATATATATATATGTATATATATATATATATATATATATATATATTTATGTATATATGTATATGTATATATGTGTGTGTGTGTGTGTGTGTGTGTGTATACTTATATATATATATGTGTGTGTGTGTGTGTGTGTATATATATATATATATATATATATATATATATATATATATATATATATATATACATATATACATAAATATATATATATATATGTATATATATATATATATTTCTGTATATATATATATATATATATGTATATAAACCCATCTGTTTTATTATTACAATCATGAGTTAAAGGTAAAAATCAGACTCAGGACTACGGTAAAGGAAGTCGTCATCTCCCTTTTGTTTTTCCACTTCTTCCAAAACGTTTCAATTCAAAACTATTCTATTAAATTTCATTCTTCTCTGTTCTAATTTGCTCCTTAGCTAAATATTTAGTCTACATTTGTTAGCTTAATTGTTATATATTTAGATTTGATTCTACATATTGTTTCATTTTTATTTGGGTCTATGGTCAAATGCTTTAAAGAGCAAGTCACCCCAAATAAACTTTTTTTTGCTGATAACCTAAATAAATTAGTGTCTAATTGTGCTGCAGACACGTGTTGTCAATAATTTGGTACTTCAGTGCATCTTAGTTAAAATTTAAATATTCTGCCTAAAACTGGCAGTGTTGTGCCGTTGTCAGGTAAAAACTCTGCACTGTATTTTAATTTAAATCTGCCACCGCTATTGGCTAAGAGGTATGCTATGATGTAAACTGGTACATTATGATGTCACAATGCTGTGGTGAGCCTGTGTGTGTGTGTGTGTGTTTGTTAGCGGCTCCGCCCTCTCGGTCTGCCAGGCAACAGCATGTGTTGCATTTTTCAAACATGAAGTGGGAGTGGAGTTAGACTCTGGTAGGGGGTGACTTGCTCTTTAACTTTAAATTAAGTAAATATGGTGAAAACCTCAGTTCTGCGTTTTTCCTACGAGGAGCTAAATGTTAATGTTTGAAATAATTACTTTACAGTTTGGTTCTCCAAAGGTTTTAAAACCAGCTCAGATTTAGTCTCCAAACTCTTCATCTGAGATGAAATGTGCCGGAGTGTCGTTGAGTCAGCAGCACGACTGGGACCAGTTTACACGGATCCTCCTGCTGATATTTAATGAAACCAAACCTCATCGCTCTGACAGACTGGTGAGGCAGCGTGGATCCGGTATTCAGGTGGGGTGCTCGCGCTAACACAGAGGCCCTCGGGGCAATTCCTATGCCCGGATTTGGGCTCACTCAGTCTAATTGTGTGGAAATGTAATGGCTGACCTCGCTTTAATTCCCACTACACTCGGCTGGATGCTGGCTCGTTGGTGATAGGGCCGACATCAGCCAGAGCTGCTGATGTGGAAAAGCAGGAGGTGATGAAGTGTGAGTAATAAGGGAGATTGAGGAGAAGCTAAAAGAGAGGAATGTGTTTAATTAGGTTACTAATGAGCTTTTTAATGCATCAGGGAGGACGCGCCCAGTGCTGTGATAGGTGAGTGGAGAAGAAATGTGTGTGTGTGTGTTTATGTGTGTATCTGCTTGTTTTGTTGGTGTTGTGTGCCGATGACATGCCAATGATTAATTCATGGCCTGATCTGTATGCAGCAGCAGCAAGTGATAGATGGGGATGGAGCAGGAGGAAGAGGGAAGGGATGGTGTTGTCAGAGCATGATTTAGAGAGCGACCGCTGTGTTTGTGCACGTCCGAGGCTGCGAACGCCGGCTGCCATTGGCTGCTGAGTGATGCTGGGGCAGATAAGGGCTGGAGAGAGGGGATATGAGATGCAGCACTATCTGTGGAGTATCTTCAGCCACAGGGACGTTAAACACAAGGACGCTAGCCCAGGACCAAGTGCTCTTTTCTCATTCTGAAGATGCCTGAAAAATACGTTGAACTTTTATTAAAACTGGGAACTGTGATGAACAGATCTGGCCCAGCGTTTGAGTTGTTTGTAGCAGATGAAGCGCCACATCAGCACTTCTGAAGCGTCGTCCCATGACGTTCCATTTCCTATCATCTCTAATCCCAACATCTAGGTCTGGACTCTGTAGAAATGAGCTCCACCGGCGCTGAGATGGATCAGACCTTTATTCGCTTTCATCAGAGAGCACTTAGCGGGTAGCGGGTGACTTGTAGCTTTTGTTTAAAGTGGCCGTGAACTCGCCGCTGACCTGTGTGCTGTTGTGTTGGCAGGGACCTGCTGCGGCTGGGAGGAACTCTGCCAGGACACAACAGGAAGAGCCCGGACAACAGCCAGGAAATCATCCGGCAACAGATGAGCCAGACTCTCCCCATCAGAGTGTGAACTGCTGCAAGTCCAAGGATGCAGAATGAAAAAAAAAACCTACCTAAAAACTCTGGAGCAGGGGGTCTGATGTAAATGTAAAAAAAAGGAAAACAAAAGATGAAGACTCCAGGAAGGAGGAGCGATGAGGAGATTTCTTTCCCACTGGTGATTAAATGTCTGTATAGAGAGAACTCGCCATTGCAGTGTTTGTTCATCACTTGACACTTGTGGATTTGTGACTGTTGACATGAAGCCAAACTTCTTCTTGCTCCCTCTCAGGTTGTGTTTGCATGCCTGCATGTGTTTTCTGATGGTTGGGAAGCCATCTTTCCTTCTTTTCGCCCCCGCTCTAAGAGGGCGGAGATGAGTTGGCGTCTGGATGACGCGGCAGTGCCAAGATGAAGCAAATCTTTGCTTAAATCGCTTCAACACAGCCTGACCTCTATATATCTTCAACCCAGTTGTTTTCTGTGGGAGGATGGGGGTTGTTTCATTTTTTTATCCCAACCAAATAGATTCTTTAAATCTGCTATTTTGGGGCTGAGAAACAATAAAACTGTCATCTGCTTCCTCCTAAATATTGTCTTCCACTTGTACTGGGAGGTCTGTGTGTAACGAACCTGTACAAAGCATCCGAGTCTTCACGCGGCTCCCCGGGGTGGGGGGGGGTGGGGGGGGTGGGGGGGGGGGGTGCAGCTGACACTGTGCGGGACGCTCTATGTGCATGCCAAAGTGGAGGAACTGTACTAACAAGTCCCACCTAGCGTTTGCTTTGATGGCATCTTGCTGTTTGGGCTTTAATGTCCATGTTTTTCTTAATCTTTGATTTGTTTCACGTGATGAGTTACTTGCTATTGCAAACATGCGTTTCCTTTCCTTCTGCTGTTTTTACGTTTTTTAAATGGGCTTGAAACCAGTTTCTCACTGGGCTGGGACCAGGGTTTGACACTAACGTGGTGTCTTGATGCTTTTGTGACACCGTTTGTGCCACTGCTAGTCATGTGACTCAGATTCAAGCAGATAACGGCTCTCGAGTAAATTCTGTTGTCAGAAATCACAGATTATTCAGTCAATTCAATTCAATTTATTAATCCCAGAGGGAAACTGATTGCTGTAGTAGCTCAGAATAATAATAATAATCAAGTCATCAAAGAGGTGTTGTATATTACAATGGCTGTTGGCAGGAAGGATCTCCAGTAGCGGTCAGTGTTGCAGCCAAACTGAAGAAGCCTCTGACTGAAGACACTCTTCCGTTGTCGGACAGTCTTGTGAAGAGAATGTTCAGGGTTGTCCATCATTTTCTTGATTCTCTGGAGAATCCTTCTTTGCATTATCTCCTCCAGCGGTTCCGAAACTGCCGAAACTCTGGCTGAGTCCTTGAAAGGGCTTGGAGTTCCTCCATCTTGTTGGCCAGTGATCTCACATTGCCCGTTATGATCGATGGAAGAGATGGTTTGAATTTCCTCTTTCTCTGTCTCCGTTTTGCTCCCGCTCTGCACCCACGCTTC